>NC_058084.1:21974350-22213464 GCF_014858855.1 Bufo gargarizans | reverse complement strand
AGTCTGAGTGAATATGAACCAGGATTAAACAGAAACTAGGCCTATGGAATGTGACAGACCACGAGGAAGGGAACGTAAGCCTGAAAAGAACGCAGTTATGTTTGTCAGGAGATAGGTACCAGAGCGGTGGGTGCAGACTGCCCCGGTGAGATTGAGCAAAACCATGACGTAGCAATGAACAGGAGAATGCAGCTTTGAGTGGGAGCAGAGTACAACACATGATGTAACAACAAATGGGTGAATGCAGCTTTGGATGCGAGTGGTACCTAAAAACATGGAATAGGCGCAGCTCTGAGTATGGGTAGCGCATGAAAAGCATGGTATAAAGCAGACGTATAAATGCAACCTGAAAGTGAGCAGAGTATTGACGTGATGCGAAAGCAGACATGTGGACGCAGCTCTAGTAGTGAAAGGAGTATAGGACAAGATGTGAAAAGCAGACATGCGGACGCAGCTTTGGATGTGAACGGAATATTAACTTGATGTGACCGCAGACATGGAAAGCGGCTTTGGTGAGTGGGGTATACAACCTGGTGTAGTAGTAGAAGTGTGAACACAACTTTGGGTATAAGCAGAGCATGAAAATTGGTATAAACGCAGCTCTGGTTGTGAGTGGAGCAAGGTGGGAACACCAGGGTGGTGCATCCAGAGCATGAAAACGGATTAACAGTAGCAGCTATGGCTGTAAGCCGAGTATACAACATGTAATAACAGGCATGTAATACGGATCCGGCTGTCGGCTGGGGACGGAGTGAGATGTAACAGCCAACAGGTGAGCGCAGATTGAATGTGAGACCAATCTGAGTGAATACGAACCAAGAGTAGAAAAGTGCAGTACAGTAAGGACGTGCGGATGCAGCATAAGACATGAAATAAAAGCCGAAAGTGTAAATGCCGCTCGAGATAACAGCAGAGCATGAAAGTGTGAGATTGTGGATAAGCTCTGCCTGTATATTTATGTTTAAATTGTACTGGAGCTGTCATTTGGCATTCCGGCCACTAGAGGCCGCTGTTTTGCAGCACAGTCAGCATGCTTCTGGGTGAACCAGGAAGTAATGATCTGACATGGTGGAAGGATTGTGCTGTGAGGGACTGAATCCGATTCCATCCTGGTTTGCGGATGTCCGGCAGTGAATGGATACTCAAAGGAAGGAGAGTATCTGCTGTCCCCTGTCAGGATCCAGCTCTTTGAAAGAGAGTATGTCCCAGGAAGACCAGTTCCAGTGTATGGACAGAAAACCTTAGCATCAAGCAAGGCCGCACGGTTGCTGAGAGCTTGGTGGCCATCCCGGGTAAGCGGCATCCTAGGGCCCAGAACGGACGCAGGTCAGTACACCTGATTACCAATTGTACCTAACTGTTTGGCGCCTAAAGTAACAGAGACTAGCCTAGGCCTTGTATGCGCTAGTTAGATAGGGTTATAGCTGTGTTAGGCCTTACTGTACTGGACTGCAGCGCAGTAATTGACTTGCAGGCTCTGCTGCGTCTGCCACCGGTTAGGTGTGTCTTCTATAGCGGCACAGTACGACTTGTAGGCTCTGCTGTGTACGCCAGAAGGCTAGGCCTGTCCCTCGGACAGGGACGGTGACTGTGGGCCTGGGGTATTACTTATACTGTTTGTACTTGTGTTAATACTGTTTCCAAAGTAAAGTTTATATTTTTGCATATAAAGCTGGTGTCAGTGTTGCTTCCATGTCTGTGACTTTGCTGTATCCTGGGGAGCCCACGCCGGTACACGGCTTACGAAAGTGAAATACATGAAGTTTAAAGATGGTGGTAGCGGGGGGAAAAGGGGGGGGGGGTAGACACATGGCAAGGAACAGCTACAGCAAAAGGCCTAAACAATAAACGCTGCGTCCGATCTCCAAACATGACGTCAGGTGCAGCCCGGGTAACTCTTACTTCAGCCGGATTGATGTAAAGAAACTTTCATACAAGACGAACGAAGCAAAGATTTATAGGAACCAACTCTTATTACCAACAAACAAAAATGAAAAGCAAATGGAAGTATTTAGGCCCAAACGAGCAAACCTGAGGTAGAAGATTCTGAGGCGAAGCCTCCCGTTCGCTAGCAAAGTCGGATCCGACCGGCCTGGAGAGACGGCCCCGGCCCAACCTACTTACGTAGTATGGCGCGTGCATGCTATGGTAGCAGAGAGCAAAAAAAACAAGCTCTATTCTGGCTCCATGCTGCAAAGAAAGAATCCTACCACCAGAGAAGCTAGTGTGCTAATGGCACCTGAAAACACACACCTGTGAGTGAGGGTGTGGCTCGTATATGAAGAGCCTCCGCCCCTCCCACAAATGCAGGCTGACTAATCAGCCTTACCAACATATATATATATATTATTTTTTTTTCCCATGGCTGCATGAAATCTCGTTTTTGCCCTTCGTTCTCCGGCTCAGTACAATCACGGTGATACTACATTTGTATAGTTTTTCTTGTGTTTTTAATACTTAAAAAATATTAATTTTTTTCCCGTCTGGGGTGATCTGTACTTTTCATGGATACTACTTTGGAGTGTGACTTTTTGACCACTTTTTATTCCTTTTTTTTTTTTTTTTTTTTCTGGGGGAGTCGAAGCAACATCACCCTCTCCCCCCCCCCCCCCCCCCCACACCTTCAGCCCCTCCAACATACAGTCCCATGTAAATAACATCACTCCCTCAAACAAGCAGGGAGGGGTGAGAGATGAGAACTACAACTCCCAGCATTCCTCTGACTCTCACTCTTGCCTCTCCTCATGTCACAAGCCATCACAGGGTCTTCTCCACTAGTTCTCCTCTTTACAGCTTAGCTCTGCCCCCTGACAGGGGAATTACATGTGAGGTCATGGTGTGAGCAGTAGGTGGGCCCAGGTAAATACAGTTCTGGTTACTCAGTTATGCCGTCCCTGGGCAGGATCACACAAGTGATGAGAACGGCACAAGAATTCTCTGGTGTAAGGGACACAGGCCAGACGGTGGTTCGTGGTGCCCTTAATGGTCTGTATTAATGTGCCTATAGCAAGGTCCCTTGTAGTCGTAACGCCAGTACCTTTTGTGGTGGTACAACCATTTACTGTAGTGTTAATTGAGGAACTGAAGACTGAGACAAGGATAGTGCAATCCAAATTATAAGATGCTGGCACCACAGGAACAGCAACAGTAGGCTCTGATGTAGCAGAGTTGGTGGATAGGTCAGTTTTCCTCTGTTAACTGCGGCTCTTTGTGAGAGTCTGTGTCACACTGGGGCTGAGTTGCTCTGAGCCCAGCGACCTGGCGCAGACCTTCCAGATGAACTTGCAATCTGTTCTTCCACCTTGGCTTGTTGAGCTCTGTGGGAAACATCAGGTTCAGCGGCTGTGTGAAGTGCCTTTTCTTGTTGCGTACCTTCCAGGTGAGCGTGGAACTTTTCCCGTTTCGCAATGTCCTTTAGGGTTCTGTCCTTGCGGGGAAGCTCTGGCGATGGGTGCGGGCTGGCTTCTCCAATACAGTGGGTTGCCAGAAGATATTAGGTCCGATGAATGCAGCTTTCTTCTGGTAGGTGGTTCAGATGGGCTCCAGTGGGACCTCTTGTTCAGTCTCTGGGAAAGAAGGGTTATTGGAGTCCTCCCAATTTTCTGACTTGGGCCGCGGGCAAGTCACCGCTATAGCATACGGACCCCTCAGGCCCTCAGCAGGGGTGAATTCTACTTGTTCCCCCTCCCAGAGGTTATGCATGTACCCCGGTAAGTAACTCCGCTTGACAGACCTTCGATTAACATATAGGTCTTGGCCAGTAGTGTGGTCTTTGATAAATCCAAAACCCTGGTCCTTGTCAAAGGTGATGACTGTGCCCGACCTCCGTTCCAAGCGGGGCTGACAGTCTCTAGGATCCTCATGGATTACTTTGGTGACCTCCTCAAAGTAAATTTTAGTTTTGGTTGTCTTGCGTGCCGCAGCGGTGCGTATCTCCTCCATTAGAGCAGGCCACAACGGACTCTGCCTGAGAACTTTCACATGGCCGCCGGCAGGGGTAGGGCGGCGTCTCCGATCCCGGAGAGTAGGCAGGTGGCTCACCCATCTCTGGTCCTGTCCCGGGCAGTGGCTTTCTAAGCGCAGGAGTCTCTCTCTCGTTGCTCCGCTCGCTGACATGTTCGGTAAAGCAGACACTTCCAATAAGTCCAAAGGCAGACTCCGCCTTGTCTCTAGCACGCCCCCTAGGTACTCCAGTATAGGGGAGGCGGCGCATACATTGTCCATGCAAATGAGATTATGGCGCAGCAGAAATGCCATTCCCGCTTCTCAGCATAGTGGCACCAATATTTTCCTGCTGAGGGGGGTGTGACTTAGTTATTTTCCACCAGGCTGCTCCGTGATGGCGCAGCAAACAATTACAAGTCCTTTAGGCGGCCATCTTAAGTGCAAAACAGTGCATTCAAATAAAGCAAGCAGCGCTACTTACTTTTGAAAAATCCACAACTTTACAGCTTTAACAGTGCAGTTTTGTAGTAGATGAATAGTGCAATACATGCAGACAGTCTCTAAGCAATCTAAACAGTCCTTTGGCCCAATAAAAGCAATAAACAGTTGGGGCTCATTCACAATGGGCAGTCTATAATGATGCAGGGTTTTGCAAGTCCTGTTCACAGCGCCAATTTATTATGGCGGTACACAACTGCAGCGATGCACAAATCCAGTTATCAGTTAGGCGCAGAGGAATTGAATCGCAAAGTGATGCCAATTTATTTTATGCGGTATGCCAGACCGACAGGGGAATTATGTGAGGTCACGGTGTGAGCAATAGGTGGGCCGAGGGAAATACAGTTCTGGTTACTCGCGGTTACGTCGTCCCTGGGCAGGCTCACATAAGTGATGAGGAGAATGGCACAAGAATTCTCTGGGGCACACTCTGGTGTAAGGGACACAGGCCAGGTGGTGGTTCGAGGTGCCCTTGATGGTGTATTAATGTGCCTATGGCAAGGTCCCTTGTAGTCGTGACACCAGTACCTTTTTTGTGGTGGTACAACCATTTACTGTAGTGTTACTTGAGGAACTAAAGACTGAGACAAGGATGGTGCAATCCACCTAACTTTTACTGCACATTGCTCCTGGTAACCATTCCATCCAATTTATAAAAGTATTTAGTACATCCCAGTATAAAATACAGTCTCTTGCATACAGGGGTAGGGAAATGTAAGTCCTCAGGAGAAACAGGCTCTTAGATAGATATGTGTTAGGAAGGCTGAGTTCAGCCTGCATTTGTGGGAGGGGCCTGTGCCCAATTTCAACCCCACTCACGGTCACCCGGTAGGCGTTCCTGTCATTGCTTCCGGGTAGGAGGAGTCGCCTCTTCCCACGCTCTCTGCCGCTCCTTCATGACCAGGTTCGAGGGCAAGTCTGGCACCCCCTGGGGAGCCTCGCTCGCGGGTTCCCCGCTCCTCATTCTGTACTGAATCTTCCTACTTCCGGCTCGCTGGAGCGCATAGTCTGCCAGCAGATACGCAGCTTCGCACGCCAGCTTACTGCCACCGGTCGGGCCGATGCCAGGGGGGGGGGCTTGGGTCAGTGTGCCGCTCCCGCCAGGTGGCGGGGCGCGACTAGGGTCTGCTTTGGGTCCCTTCCGGTGTCATCACGTGCACTCCGGGAGGTGGGCTCTTCCAGCTCCGCCTCCTGTGACCGTGGCACAGCTTTAAGTCAGTCTAGTATAGGGGAATATATCCATACAGACTGTGACCATGCATGAGATTACACCCATAGTCAACTGTGTTCAATTCACGTGCACCACAACTTCAGAAGGGCTCGCGTCACCAGTGGGGCAAGGGCAACCCGCCACCGTCTCCTACTTAGTAACTGTGGACATGGCGGTTCATATGCCGCGGCGCCGTGCTGCAAACTTGTCCAGTCATCACCCCGCTGTGGTACACTCATGTAATCCTTGAGTTCAGTTCAGTACCACCCCGCCAGGCACGCGCATCCATGTTACTGCACTTCATCAACGTCAAAAAACAAAACAATAAAAAACTGATGCGCTCAGGCCGTCTTTCTTCTTTTCTTTTTTTTTTTTCCCCTCTCCTGCTAATCCGTGTCACGGTGTTCTGTTTTCTGTTGGGTACGTTTTTACCTCCGTTCTCGGTTCTTACCCCATCATCCCTCCCTGCTTCTCTTTGTTGTCATGCGATAAATTTTTTCCACAGGTCAAGCATATCTCGGGCCTCTGATATAGATGACAGACTTTCTGTCCCTGAAACGTTAATTTCTGGCCAAGCCGGTCCCTCGTCCCTAAGGAATTGGACCATTCCAAAATTAATTGCTGAACTTAACAGGAGGGGCATCCCGCACCCAGCCTCTCCATTTGTTGCACATCAATCCCATCAGCTTGGTCTCTAAGAAGTCTTTAAATAAAAAAGGTTAATTTACGACCTGTCGGCCCCTCATGCTTCCGCAATTCCTAGCCTTAATTCTCTCATACCTTCGGAGGAGTTCTCCATGGAATATTCCTCCATCGATGAGGGCATACGATCCATTTTGTTGTGTGGTAGAGGCGCTTGGTTGGCAAAAGCGGACATTGCAGATGCATTCAAGCTCCTCCCCATTCAACCCCAGTTGTGGCAATATCATGGCATCAAGTGGGCTAATCAATACTACTTCGGCTCTAAAAGCAGCCCCTGGTTATTCGCCTAGTTCGCCAAGGCACTTCATTGGATCTTTGTCCATCATGGCTGGTTGCAGACGGTCATCCACTACCTGGATGATTTTCTGATCATTGAGGGCCCGCAAGACAAATCAGGCAATCTCGTTACCCTCCTAGAGATATTTGTCAGACTAGAGGTTCCGGTCACCCAGGCCAAGACTGAGGGCCCCGCCACTAGGGTCACATTACTTTGCATCATCCTAGATTCCCTCAAAATGGAAGCCAGCCTCCCAGAAGAGGAGCTTGCCCAATGCCGTGAGGTCATTGCTCACGCTGCCTCCTCCGGTTCCTCTCCAAACTCTATCTCCAGTCTCTTCTGGGCCGGCTTAACTTCGCTGCTAGGATCATGCCCCAGGGCAGGTCGTTCAAATCAAGGCTACTCCAGCTTCTTCCCTCGGCACCTGATCAGGACAGCGGCATCCGCCTGGACAGCCATGCAATGGAAGACCTGGCCATGTGGGAATTGCTCCTCACCCGTTGGAACGGCATCTCACTCTTCGTTTTACCATGGTCGCCCTCCTGCCCTACCTTGTTTTCCGATGCTGCCGCTTCCCGCGGCTATGTGACCATATTCGGTTGCCATTGGCTGGTTGACCAGTGGCCCACGTCCGTCCTGGCGGATGCCAAAACCATGAACACCTCCTCCCTGTTGGAATTGTACCCCATTGTCGCAGCCGCCCAGGCTTGGGGTCATCAGTGGGCCAACGCGTCACTGATAACCAGGCCCTCGTTGACATCATAACTAAAGGTAGGGCCAAGTCCCCAAAAATCATGTCCCTCTTACACCGGCTTGTCTGGCTTTCCCTTTCCCATAACTTCCACATACACTGCAGCCACATTCCAGGCCACCAAAACATCGTGACGGACGCATTGTCCTGATTTAAATTCCCCCTCTTCTTCCAGGTCATGCCCGAAGCAGATCCACGCAGATGTCCTACCCCGGCATTCAGTTTCCTGATGATGTACTAAGTGCCCTTGTCTCGTCGGCAAGGGGCCTGGCTTAGCAATCTCTTGCCCCTAACACAGCCAGGAATTACCAATCCGGCTTGCCTTTACCAGGAATTTTCCAGGCTCCACCCGCAGGGCAATCTAGACGACATCTCGTACGTCATGGCCTTCAGCGCTCGTTGCCATCATCACCTCAAACTCTTACACAACACCATAAAGTTGTACCTAGCAGGCATCCAACATCATGTCATGCTCCATCATCCGGGTGGGGGCTCAATTTTTTCAGTTCAGGCGATCAGGGCTACCTTACGCGGGATCCTGAAGAGCAGGGAGGACCCCTTCCCGCAGACAGGCTGTTACAGGTGATATGTTTCGGAGGATTTCTTCAGCCCTCGATGGCAACCCTTTTGGGCCCTTCACCAGCCCGGTCATCAAAGCTGCCATGTACCTCGGCTTCTACGGGTTTCTCAGGCCGGGTGAATTTACTCGCAGCTCAGCCAGGGGTACTGGCCTGTCAAAGGGACAACTAGTTTGGAGCCAGGACCACTACACTCAAGTTATTGTTTTCTAAGACAAGTCAGACAGGTCCCCCCCCATTCGAGGTGAAATTGAAATTCTTCAAAACCTGTAATTGGTGCCCGGTACAAATCCTCAGGCAGCTCATGGACGCCATCCGTGAGGCTCATCCTGAAAGCCCACTGCTACCTCATCTTAATGGCCCTTTCACCTCTGCATTATTTATATCCGCACACCAGCCTTGGGTTTAGGTTTCGACCCTAGAACTATTTCCGGCCATTCTTTTCGCATTGGAGCAGACTCCAAGCACGAGGTTCCCGCACATGTCATCCAGAGAATGGGATGCTGGTGCTCATCCTGCTTCGCCAGGTGCATACCAAACCCACAGATGGAGATTTCGCAAGCATTCCGTTCGCTGGTTCTTTGATTTAATAAAATCCCTGCACTAACTGTCTTGGATTCCTTTTTGCCCACTTCTAGGCTACCCTCGTACCCGGCTCCAGGCACAACTCGGCCAGTTCAGGTGTCAGGATGGGCACGCCTGCCTGGGTCTAACCTTTAGCCACGACCACAAGTTAGGAAGGAGTTCAGCCTGCATTTGTTGGAGGGGCCTGTGCCCTATTTCAACCCCACTCACGGTCACCGGGCAGGGGTTCCTGTCATTGCCCCCCCCTCCCCACCCCCTTTTTTTCCAATCTTCTCACCCAGGGTATGCCCCTGTTCTAGGCTGCCCTCATAACCGGCTCCAGGCACAACTCGGCCGGTTCGGGTCTAACCTTAGCCACGACCACAAATAAATAAAAATAATCATATAGATATAGATAGTACAGACCAAAAGTTTGGACACCCCTTCTCATTCAAAGAGTTTTCTTTATTTTCATGACTATGAAAATTGTAGATTCACACTGAAGGCATCAAAACTATGAATTAACACATGTGGAATTATATACATAACAAAAAATGTCATATTCTTCAAAGTAGCCACCTTTTGCTTTGATTACTGCTTTGCACACTCTTGGAATTCTCTTGATGAGCTTCAAGAGGTAGTCACTAGGGATGAGCGAACTCGAACTGTATAGTTCGGGTTCGTACCGAATTTTGGGGTGTCCGTGACACGGACCCGAACCCGGACATTTTCGTAAAAGTTCGGGTTCGGTGTTCGTCGCTTTCCTGGCGCTTTTGTGACGCTTTCTTGGCGCTTTTTGAAAGGCTGCAAAGCAGCCAATCAACAAGCGTCATACTACTTGCCCCAAGAGGCCGTCACAGCCATGCCTACTATTGGCATGGCTGTGATTGGCCAGAGCACCATGTGACCCAGCCTCTATTTAAGCTGGAGTCACATAGCGCCGCCCGTCACTCTGCTCTGATTAGCGTAGGGAGAGGTTGCGGATGCGACAGTAGGGCGAGATTAGGCAGATTAACTCCTCCAAAGGACTTCACTTGATTAATCGATCGATCTGCAGCTGTGCATCATTGAGCTGCTGAAATTCAAATGCTCACGCACTGTTTTTAGGCTGCCCAGACCGTTTGTCAGTCACTTTTTTCTGGGGTGATCGGCGGCCATTTTGTGTCTTGTGCGGTGCTGCGACCAAGTGCATCCAAGCTGCGACCAAGTGCATTTAACCCTCAATGGTGTGGTTGTTTTTTGGCTAAAGCCTACATCAGGGTGAAGCTGTCACACCAAGTGCATTTAACCAGCAATAGTCTGTTCATTTTTTGGCCATATACTACATCAGGGGCAAGCTGCGCCCGTCACCAAGTGCATTTAACCCTCAGTAGTGTGGTTGGTCAAGCTGTCACACCAAGTGCATTTAACCAGCAATAGTCTGTTCATTTTTTGGCCATATACTACATCAGGGGCAAGCTGCGCCCGTCACCAAGTGCATTTAACCAGCAATAGTGTGGTTATTTTTTGGCCATATCCCAGTCTAATTCTGTCACTAAATCCATACCGGTCACCCAGCGCCTAAATACTAGGCCTCAAATTTATATCCCGCTAAATCTCTCGTTACCGCTGTCCTGTTGTGGCTGGGAAAGTTATTTAGTGTCCGTCAA
The DNA here is from genome assembly GCF_014858855.1 of Bufo gargarizans. NCBI lineage: Eukaryota > Metazoa > Chordata > Amphibia > Anura > Bufonidae > Bufo > Bufo gargarizans. The sequence continues at coordinate 22,203,290 of NC_058084.1, read as the reverse complement.
AGCACATTTTTTGTTCTGGGTTGAAATACAATTCCCAATTTAGCAATTTCATAATTTAGTGGTTCCTGCTATATCAGAGCTATTTGAAATCTATCCCTAAAAGGGTATATAATATTCAAGGTGCACATAGGGTCATTCAGAATAACTTCACACACACGCTACTGTGCATTTCCAAGTCTAATTCTGTTAGTAAATCCATTCCGGTCACCCAGCGCCTAAATACTAGGCCTCAAATTTATATCCCGCTGAATTTGAATACAATACATTGGGCCAAATAATATTTTTGTTGTGGTGAACCATAACAATGAGAAAAACATCTAGTAAGGGACGCGGACGTGGACATGGTCGTGGTGGTGTTAGTGGACCCTCTGGTGCTGGGAGAGGACGTGGCCGTTCTGCCACATCCACACGTCCTAGTGTACCAACTACCTCAGATCCCAGTAGCCGCCAGAATTTACAGCGATATATGGTAGGGCCCAATGCCGTTCTAAGGATGGTAAGGCCTGAGCAGGTACAGGCATTAGTCAATTGGGTGGCCGACAGTGGATCCAGCACGTTCACATTATCTCCCACCCAGTCTTCTGCAGAAAGTGCACAGATGGCGCCTGAAAACCAACCCCATCAGTCTGTCACATCACCCCCATGCATACCAGGGAAACTGTCTCAGCCTCAAGTTATGCAGCAGTCTCTTATGCTGTTTGAAGACTCCGCTGGCAGGGTTTCCCAAGGGCATCCACCTAGCCCTTCCCCAGCGGTGAAAGATATAGACTGCACTGACGCACAACCACTTATGTTTCCTGATGATGAGGACATGGGAATACCACCTCAGCACGTCTCCGATGACGAAACACAGGTGCCAACTGCTGCGTCTTTCTGCAGTGTGCAGACTGAACAGGAGGTCAGGGATCAAGACTGGGTGGAAGACGATGCAGGGGATGATGAGGTCCTAGACCCCACATGGAATGAAGGTCGTGCCACTGACTTTCACAGTTCGGAGGAAGAGGCAGTGGTGAGACCGAGCCAACAGCGTAGCAAAAGAGGGAGCAGTGGGCAAAAGCAGAACACCCGCCGCCAAGAGACTCCGCCTGCTACTGCCCGCCGCCATCTGGGACCGAGCACCCCAAAGGCAGCTTCAAGGAGTTCCCTGGCATGGCACTTCTTCAAACAATGTGCTGACTATAAGACCCGAGTGGTTTGCACGCTGTGCCATCAGAGCCTTAAGCGAGGCATTAACGTTCTGAACCTGAGCACAACCTGCATGACCAGGCACCTGCATGCAAAGCATGAACTGCAGTGGAGTAAACGCCTTGAAACCAAGGAAGTCACTCAGGCTCCCCCTGCTACCTCTTCTGCTGCTGCCGCCTCGGCCTCTTCCTTCGCCTCTGGAGGAACGTTGGCACCTGCCGCCCAGCAAACAGGGGATGTAACACCACCACCTCCGTCACCAAGCGTCTCGACCATGTCACACGGCAGCGTTCAGCTCTCCATCTCACAAACATTTGAGAGAAAGCGTAAATTCCCACCTAGCCACCCTCGATCCCTGGCCCTGAATGCCAGCATTTCTAAACTACTGGCCTATGAAATGCTGTCATTTAGGCTGGTGGACACAGACAGCTTCAAACAGCTCATGTCGCTTGCTGTCCCACAGTATGTTGTTCCCAGCCGCCACTACTTCTCCAAGAGAGCCGTGCCTTCCCTGCACAACCAAGTATCCGATAAAATCAAGTGTGCACTGCGCAACGCCATCTGTGGCAAGGTCCACCTAACCACAGATACGTGGACCAGTAAGCACGGCCAGGGACGCTATATCTCCCTAACTGCACACTGGGTAAATGTAGTGGCAGCTGGGCCCCAGGCGGAGAGCTGTTTGGCGCACGTCCTTCCGCCGCCAAGGATCGCAGGGCAACATTCTTTGCCTCCTGTTGCCACCTCCTCCTTCTAGGCTTCCTCCTCCTCTTCTTCCACCTGCTCATCCAGTCAGCCACACACCTTCACCACCAACTTCAGCACAGCCCGGGGTAAATGTCAGCAGGCCATTCTGAAACTCATATGTTTGGGGGACAGGCCCCACACCGCAGAGGAGTTGTGGCGGGGTATAGAACAACAGACCGACGAGTGGTTGCTGCCGGTGAGCCTCAAGCCCGGCCTGGTGGTGTGCGATAATGGGCGAAATCTCGTTGCAGCTCTGGGACTAGCCAATTTGACGCACATCCCTTGCTTGGCGCATGTGCTGAATTTGGTGGTGCAGAAGTTCATTCACAACTACCCCGACATGTCAGAGCTTCTGCATAAAGTGCGGGCCGTCTGTTCGCGCTTCCGGCATTCACATCCTGCTGCTGCTCGCCTGTCTGCGCTACAGCGTAACTTCGGCCTTCCCGCTCACCGCCTCATATGCGACGTGCCCACCAGGTGGAACTCCACCTTGCACATGCTGGACAGACTGTGCGAGCAGCAGCAGGCCATAGTGGAGTTTCAGCTGCAGCACGCACGGGTCAGTCGCACTACAGAACAGCACCACTTCACCACCAATGACTGGGCCTCCATGCGAGACCTGTGTGCCCTGTTGCGCTGTTTCGAGTACTCCACCAACATGGCCAGTGGCGATGACACCGTTATCAGCGTTACAATACCACTTCTATGTCTCCTTGAGAAAACACTTAGGGCGATGATGGAAGAGGAGGTGGCCCAGGAGGAGGAGGAGGAGGAGGAGGAAGAGGGGTCATTTTTAGCACTTTCAGGCCAGTCTCTTCGAAGTGACTCAGAGGGAGGTTTTTGGCAACAGCAGAGGCCAGGTACAAATGTGGCCAGCCAGGGCCCACTACTGGAGGACGAGGAGGACGAGGATGAGGAGGAGGTGGATGAGGATCAAGCATAGTCACAGCAGGGTGGCACCCAACAGCTCGGGTCCATCACTGGTGCGTGGCTGGGGGGAAAGGCAGGACGATGACGATACGCCTCCCACAGAGGACAGCTTGTCCTTACCCCTGGGCAGCCTGGCACACATGAGCGACTACATGCTGCAGTGCCTGCGCAACGACAGCAGAGTTGCCCACATTTTAACCTGTGCGGACTACTGGGTTGCCACCCTGCTGGATCCACGCTACAAAGACAATGTGCCCACCTTACTTCCTGCACTGGAGCGTGATAGGAAGATGCGCGAGTACAAGCGCACGTTGGTAGACGCGCTACTGAGAGCATTCCCAAATGTCACAGGGGAACAAGTGGAAGCCCAAGGCCAAGGCAGAGGAGGAGCAAGAGGTCGCCAAGGCAGCTGTGTCAATGCCAGCTCCTTTGAGGGCAGGGTTAGCATGGCAGAGATGTGGAAAACTTTTGTCAACACGCCACAGCTAACTGCACCACCACCTGATACGCAACGTGTTAGCAGGAGGCAACATTTCACTAACATGGTGGAACAGTACGTGTGCACACCCCTCCACGTACTGACTGATGGTTCGGCCCCATTCAACTTCTGGGTCTCTAAATTGTCCACGTGGCCAGAGCTAGCCTTTTATGCCTTGGAGGTGCTGGCCTGCCCGGCGGCCAGCGTTTTGTCTGAACGTGTATTCAGCACGGCAGGGGGCGTCATTACAGACAAACGCAGCCGCCTGTCTACAGCCAATGTGGACAAGCTGACGTTCATAAAAATGAACCAGGCATGGATCCCACAGGACCTGTCCGTCCCTTGTCCAGATTAGACATTAACTACCTCCCCTTAACCATATATTATTGGACTCCAGGGCACTTCCTCATTCAATCCTATTTTATTTTCATTTTACCATTATATTGCGAGGCTACCCAAAGTTGAATGAACCTCTCCTGTGTCTGGGTGCCGGGGCCTAAATATATGCCAATGGACTGTTGCAGTGGTGGCTGACGTGAAGCCTCATTCTCTGCTATGACATGCAGAATGATTCTCTGCTGACATGAAGCCAGATTCTCTTACGGGACCTCCCTCCTCTGCCTGGGTGCTGGGCCTAAATATATGCCAATGGACTGTTGCAGTGGTGGCTGACGTGAAGCCTGATTCTCTACTATGACATGCAGACTGATTCTCTGCTGACATGAAGCCAGATTCTCTGTTACGGGACCTCCCTCCTCTGCCTGGGTGCTGGGCCTAAATATATGCCAATGGACTGTTGCAGTGGTGGCTGACGTGAAGCCTGATTCTCTGCTATGACATGCAGACTGATTCTCTGCTGACATGAAGCCAGATTCTCTGTTACGGGACCTCCCTCCTCTGCCTGGGTGCTGGGCCTAAATATATGCCAATGGACTGTTCCAATGTTGGGTGACGTGAAGCCTCATTCTCTGCTATGACATGCAGACTGATTCTCTGCTGACATGAAGCCAGATTCTCTGTTACGGGACCTCTCTCCTCTGCCTGGGTGCTGGGCCTAAATTTATGAAAATGGACTCTTACAGTGGTGGGTGACGTGAAGCCAGATTCTCTGCTATGGGACCTCGCTCCAATTGATTTTGGTTAATTTTTATTTAATTTTTATTTTAATTCATTTCCCTATCCACATTTGTTTGCAGGGGATTTACCTACATGTTGCTGCCTTTTGCAGCCCTCTAGCTCTTTCCTGGGCTGTTTTACAGCCTTTTTAGTGCCGAAAAGTTCGGGTCCCCATTGACTTCAATGGGGTTCGGGTTCGGGACGAAGTTCGGATCCCGAACCCGAACATTTCCGGGATGTTCGGCCGAACTTCTCGAACCCGAACATCCAGGTGTTCGCTCAACTCTAGTAGTCACCTGAAATGGTTTTCACTTCACAGGTGTGCCCTGTCAGGTTTAATAAGTGGGATTTCATGCCTTATAAATGGGGTTGGGACCATCAGTTGCGTTGTGAAGTCGGGTGGATACACGGCTGATAGTCCTACTGAATAGACTGTTAGCTGCTTTTTTCTTGCCATAATACAAATTCTAAGTAAAGAAAAACTAGTGGCCATCATTACTTTAAGAAATGAAGGTCGGTCAGTCCGAAAAATTGGGAAAACTTTGAAAGTGTCCCCAAGTGCATTCACAAAAACCATCAAGCGCTACAAAGAAACTGGCTTACATGCGGACCGCCCCAGGAAAGGAAGACCAAGAGTCACCTCTGCTGCGGAGGATAAGTTCATCCGAGTCACCAGCCTCAGAAATCGCAGGTTAACAGCAGCTCAGATTAGAGACCAGGTCAATGCCACACAGAGTTCTAGCAGCAGACACATCTCTAGAACAACTGCTAAGAGGAGACTGTGTGAATCAGGCCTTCATGGTAGAATATCTGCTAGGAAACCACTGCTAAGGACAGGCAACAAGCAGAAGAGACTTGTTTGGGCTAAAGAACAGAAGGAATGGACATTAGACCAGTGGAAATCTGTGCTTTGGTCTGATGAGTCCAAATTTGAGATCTTTGGTTCCAACCACTGTGTCTTTGTGCGACGCAGAAAAGGTGAACGGATGGACTCTACATGCCTGGTTCCCACTGTGAAGCATTAAGGAGGAAGTGTGATGGTGTGGGGGTGATTTGCTGGTTGGGGATTTATTCAAAATTTAAAGGCATACTGAACCAGCATGGCTACCACAGCATCTTGCAGCGGCATGCTATTCCATCCGGTTTGCGTTTTAGTTGGACCATCATTTATTTTTCAACAGGACAATGACCCCAAACACACCTCCAGGCTGTGTAAGGGCTATTTGACCATGAAGGAGAGTGATGGGGTGCTGCGCCAGATGACCTGGCCTCCACAGTCACCGGACCTGAACCCAATCAAGATGGTTTGGGGTAAGCTGGACCGCAGAGTGAAGGCAAAAGGGCCAACAAGTGCTAAGCATCTCTGGGAACTCCTTCAAGACTGTTGGAAGACCATTTCAGGTGACTACCTCTTGAAGCTCATCAAGAGAATGCCAAGAGTGTGCAAAGCAGTAATCAAAGCAAAAGGTGGCTACTTTGAAGAACCTAGAATATGACATATTTTCAGTTATTTCACACTTTTTTGTTATGTATATAATTCCACATGTGTTAATTCATAGTTTTGATGCCTTCAGTGTGAATCTACAATTTTCATAGTCATGAAAATAAAGCTCTTTGAATGAGAAGGTGCGTCCAAACTTTTGGTCTGTACTGTGTGTGTGTGTGTGTGTATATATATGTATGTGTGTATATATATATATATATATATATATATATATATATATATATATATATATTAATGTGTGTGTGTATATGTATATATGTGTGTATATATATATATATATATATATATATATATATATATATATATATTTATATTATTTTTTATTTATTTTTTATTTTTTTCTCTACTGCTTCAGACTAGGCTTTGAAGTAATAAAAGTATTTGGCTGGTAAACTCTTGCCTGATTCTAACCTGACTTGAAGGTGGTTTGCTGAATCCTTGAACTTCTATTTTTCCAGTGTTTTCTGGCAGTTGGCCTAACTGTCCTCAGGGTTTAAACTGGAAGGTGTGGATGCCAGAAGCGGTGTCCTACACCTGCTTTCAAAGGTGCCTGGGAAGCCCTTAATGGCTGTCTGCTATCCTTTGACTTTAAGACAATATAAAAATCCCCTTGAATACTTTAGTAGCTGGACACTGACCCCGGAGGAGTGAGCTATTGAAGTAGATTTCTCACCTCTATGCTGAATCTTGTAGCCTTTAACCCTGGACTGTGGAGCCAACAGGGAGAGAGCAGAGGCAGGAGGCCTCCCTCCAGCAGGAAGCTACATCCATGGCTGCTCTGACTAAACTTGTACAGACCAGTGTTCTGCCAGATTTCTATACCTTGACAAAACGCTATACCGGAAGTGACGCGGCCGCACAGGAATCAGCTGGAGGAGGGTGTGTGGCGCTGCGCAAGCGCACATCAACTGGATTAGCTAAAAATGATTGCAGCGCCGCAGAAGAAGGACTTAATGCGCGTGCGCGAAACTGTACACCGCTCGTGTGCACTTAGGGGTAGATAGATTTTCCAGCGCAAAATGTTCCATCAGATCTCCCTACCCCTGAGTGCGCAGGCGCACACAAATCAGGAGCAGTTCATCCTTACCGCAGGGCTGTGTGCAGAATATCGAGGTCACCACATAGCAGAGCTGAGTCCTCGATATTGGGGTAGTATCCCGCACTCAACGCTGTTGTGACCTCGATATTCTGCACTCAGCTCTGCGGTAAGTATGAACTGCTCCTGATTATTTGTGTGCGCCTGCGCACTCAGGAGTAGGGAGATCTGATGGAACATTTTGCACTGGAAAATCTATTTACCCCTAAGTGCGCAAGTGTGTACAGTTTCACGAAGTCCTTCTCCAACGGCGCTGTAACTATTTTGCTAATCCAGTGGATGTGCACTTGCGCAGCGCTGCACACACCCTCCTCCAGCTGATTCCGGTGCGGCTGCGTCACTTCCGGTATAGCGTTCTGGCAAGGTATAGAAATCTGTCAGAACCCCGGCACTAACTGGGCCTTAGCTAAGCCTATATATATATACACTGTAACACTGCCCCATCTTCTGGGGAAACTAGTGTAGTGCACCCTAACTAGGCCTGTGTTAAGGATCTTACGTTGTGACATAATACATGATGATAAAACAAGTTTGCGGTGCCCACAGCCACGTAGTGGGACACTGAACAGGTCCTTCACCACCACTGAGCTCTGCCTCTAGCATAGATCACCTGACTGATGTCTTAACAGGTCCTTCAGCTCCTGGTGTGTGCTGGTCAGTAGTCACCCTGGTTTTTTCATTACCTCTGGACATGTCCAGCAGTCAGTACATTCAGGGCACGAATGTTTTGACTTAGTCACTATCATAACAGGTTCCCTGTAATAACCTTATTGCTGACATATTTATAGGGTTGATGCCTTTCCCAACAAAAATACCAAGTTAAGCCACACCCCAAAGGGGGGGGTGGTTGTGGGGGGCACGGCTTAACACGGGGTGTTAAGTCGCTATCATACTGTGGTTCACAATATTAATAATGCCCCAAGTTAGAATAATGCCCCCTTCTCTGCTTCTGCAAAAAAACTCCTCCATTTTCTCACGCCACTGCAAACACTCACTGCTGAATGGAAGGACAGGACCAGCGTGATGACGTCTCACTGTTCCTGTCCTTCTTCAGAGTCGGCGCTGTAAGGAGCGAACGGATGAAGTGATTAATTTAAAAAAAAATATTTTTATTTGTTTAACATGGGACGGGGGTAAAGGCTGCACTAACGAGTGCTCCACAATGGAACTCCTTATTAGTCGCAGGCCTTGTAGGAAAATGTGGGCACATATGAACATGGGACCAACACAGATGCCGTTGGCTCACTGCCCTCTCACCTCTGTTATACGGACAAAACTGCTGCCCGATGGGCTTTATGGAGACTGGCCCAATATTTAATCACTGTGTGAAAGAAGGGAATGTGGTAAAATAATCACTCGGAGGATACAGGGCGGTCTCTTGCCGGAATCGCGCTCTATGTGAGACCAGGATCCTGCGGTCTGGACTGCAGAAGTGCACGGCACTATAATTTATAATGCTGTGTGCCCCTGCGAGACCTTTCTGTAACAGATTCATACTGACAGCTTTGTCTGTATTATTTCCGTACAGTAAGCTCAGGCAGACACAGCGCTATGAATCGTGATGATACCCTGCACTTCTGGAGTCTAGAATGCAGGATCCCTCTCACATGGAGTGATTCACGCAAGGGACACGCTCATGTAAAAGAGCCTAGATGGGTACCTAAATAAAATACCGGTGGGCCCATCTGAGGGGCAGTCCTGGAGCGGCAGGCCATTACTATGTGATTAGTACTTATTTTATCACATTCTCTCTTTCATACAGTGTTTTTTAAATGTCCGGCCAGCCTCTTTAACCCCTTCACTCCTAATTGTGTACATCGCTATGTGTAAGGAGTTGTTTGGAGCGGACTATATTAACCACTTCAGCCCCGCTAGCTGAAACCCCCTTCATGACCAGACCACTTTTTACACTTCTGCACTACACTACTTTCACCGTTTATCGCTCGGTCATGCACCTTACCACCCAAATGAATTTTACCTCCTTTTCTTCTCACTAATAGAGCTTTCATTTGGTGGTATTTCATTGCTGCTGACATTTTAACTTTTTTTGTTATTAATCGAAATTTAACTTTTTTTTTTTTTTTTTTTTTGCAAAAAAATTACATTTTTCACTTTCGGTTGTAAAATTTTGCAAAAAAAAAAGACATCCATATATAAATTTTTCACAAAATTTATTGTTCTACATGTCTTTGATTAAAAAAAAAAATGTTTGGGTCAAAAAAAATGGTTTGGGTAAAAGTTATAGCGTTTACAAACTATGGTACAAAAATGTGAATTTCCGCTTTTTGAAGCAGCTCTGACTTTCTGAGCACCTGTCATGTTTCCTGAGGTTCTACAATGCCCAGACAGTAGAAAAAACCCACAAATGACCCCATTTCGGAAAGTAGACACCCTAAGGTATTCACTGATGGGCATAGTGAGTTCATATAACTTTTTATTTTTTGTCACAAGTTAGCGGAAAATTATGAATTTTATTTTTTATTTTTTTTCTTACAAAGTCTCATAATCCACTAACTTGTGACAAAAAATAAAAACTTCCATGAACTCACTATGCCCATCATGAAATACCTTGGGGTGTCTTCTTTCCAAAATGGGGTCACTTGTGGGGTAGTTATACTGCCCTGGCATTTTAGGGGCCCAGATGCGTGAGAAGTAGTTTGCAATCAAAATCTGTAAATGACCGGTGAAATCCGAAAGGTGCTCTTTGGAATATGTGCCCCTTTGCCCACCTAGGCTGCAAAAAAGTGTCCCACATGCGGTATCGCCGTACTCAGGAGAAGTTGGGGAATGTGTTTTGGGGTGTCATTTTACATATACCCATGCTGGGTGAGAGAAATATCTTGGCAAATGCCAACTTTTCCCTTTTTGTATAAAAAAAAAAAAAAAAAAGGGAAAAGTTGGCATTTGCCAAGATATTTCTCTTTCTCTCACCCAGCATGGGTATATGTAAAATGACACCCCAAAACACATTCCCCAACTTCTCCTGAGTACGGCAATACCACATGTGACACTTTTTTGCAGCCTAGATGTGCAAAGCGGCCCAAATTCCTTTTAGGAGGGCATTTTTAGACATTTAGATCCCAGACTTCTTCTCACTCTTCCGGGCCCCTAAAATGCCAGGGCAGTATAAATACCCCACATGTGACCCCATTTTGGAAAGACACCCCAAGGTATTCAATGAGGGGCCTGGCGAGTTCATAGAATATCATTATTACTTTTTGGCACAAGTTAGCGGAATTTTTTTTTAAATTATTTTTGTATTTTCTCAGTCTCCCTTTCCGCTAACTTGGGACAAAAATCTCAATCTTTCATGGACCTCAATATGCCCCTCACGGAATACCTTGGGGTGTCTTCTTTCCGAAATGGGGTCACATGTGGGGTATTTATACTGCCCTGGCATTTTAGGGGCCCTAAAGCGTGAGAAGAAGTCTGGAATATAAATGTCTAAAAAATTTTACGCATTTGGATTTCGTGAGGGGTATGGCGAGTTCATGTGAGATTTTATTTTTTGACACAAGTTAGTGGAATATGAGACTTTGTAATAAAAAAAAATTAAAAAAAAATTTGACAAGGGGGTGATCACCCATATAGACTCCCTGATCACCCCCCTTTAAGGCTCCATTCAGACGTCCGTATGATTTTTACGGATACATGGATCGGTTCCGCAAAACACATACGGACGTCTGAATTTTGTGGATCCGATCCATGTATCCGTGGATCCGTAAAAATCATACGGACGTCTGAATGGAGCCTTACAGGGGGGTGATCATTGACTGACAGGGGGGTGATCAGGGAGTCTATATGGGGTGATCAGGGGTTAATAAGTGACAGGGGGGTGTAGTGTAGTGTGGTGCTTGGTGCTACTTATTACAGAGCTACCTGTGTCCTCTGGTGGTCGATCCAAACAAAAGGGACCACCAGAGGACCAGGTAGCAGGTATATTAGATGCTGTTATCAAAACAGCGTCTAATATACCTGTTAGGGGTTAAAAAAAATCTAATCTCCAGCCTGCCAGCGAACGATCGCCGCTGGCAGGCTGGAGATCCACTTGCTTGCCTTCCGATCCTGTGAACGCGCACGCCTGTGTGCGCACGTTTACAGGAAATTTCGGCTTGCGCGAGATGACGCGTATATGCGTGACTCTGTGCAGAGCTGCCGCCTCCGGAACGCGCTCCTGCGTTAGGCGGTTAAACAGTCACCAAGCCTCAGTGGCTGGGATCGGCAATGACTCCGAACCTGGTAATCTAACCCCTCAGATGATACATTCAGTAGCAATCGTGGAATGTGTGGGGTTAGGCTCTGCCTTCTTATCGGAGCATCCACTGTGAAATCACGGGGCTCCGACCAGTTAGCAGACAGCCTTGGGCCTGCTGAAGGTTCTCAGAGCTGTCATGGTTAACTTCCTATCAAGCCATGGGCACAGCTTAGCAGGCAGAGTCTCAGAATCTCCTACACCATGAGTTCTCTATTATGGTCTATGGGACAAGCGATTATAAGACAAGTTTTTGTGTAAAAGTAAAAAGATAAGTGTGTGAAAAATGTCTGAACTATTAAAATTTAAATTTCCTGTGCGCAGCAGTAACATTGATCAAAGTGGTACCAATAACTACACTTCGTCCTGCAGCTAACAAGCCATCATACAACTCTGTAGACTGAAATAAATAAGTTATGGCTGTCAGAAAATGGATATATTAATATTTTTTTATTTTTTTTTTTTTTATTTTTTTTTTTTTATAACTTAGTTTATAAGGCTGAAAAAAGCCCTCTGTCCATCCAGTTCAGCCTGTTATCCTGCAAGTTGATCCAGAGGAAGGCAAAAAAAAAAAACTGAGGTAGCCAATTTTCCTCACTTCCCATTTTTTTTCCAATCAGGCATCAGAATAACTCCCTGGATCAACGACTCCTCCCCAGTGACTATAACCTGTAATATTATACTCCAGAAATACATCCAGGCCCAGCATGAACTTTTAGTGAATCTCCATCACCGCCTCCTCAGGCAGCGAGCTCCATAGTCTCTCTGCTCTTACTGTAAAGAATTCTCTTCTATGTTCGTGTGAAAAACATTGTTTTCTCTAGACCAGGGTTTCCATTGCACCTGTGAGAGATCCTCCTCCTTCCAGAAAGGAAACAGGAACTTCCCAGATCTTTAAATTGGTCCACTGGCTTTCACCACTCAGTTCTTTCCTGTTTCCTGTCCAGAGACAGGAGAAGTTTCTCAGGTCTGTTTTTTGGGGCTGCAGGACTTCTAGGGTTTAAGGGCCGAAACCTATTGGAGGTACTTGTCAGCATAAGTCTTAACTAGGAGCCGCTGAGAAGCCCAGCAGTTTTCCCTTTCAGCGCCATGGGGGGGATGCCTGGGGCTGCCTCATTATCCCTTGCCAGGCCGGCGAAGTTCGGCATGAGGGGGGAGGAGTATCTTCTCTCATTTTGCAGCAGGCTGATGGGCATAGTGAGTTTATAGAACTTTTTATTTTTTGTCACAAGTTAGCGGAAAATGATGATGATTTTATTTTTTTCTTACAAAGTCTCATATTCCACTAACTTGCGACAAAAAATAAAAAATTCTAGGCACTCGCCATGCCCCTCACGGAATACCTTGGGGTGTCTTCTTTCCAAAATGGGGTCACTTGTGGGGTAGTTATACTGCCCTGGCAATTTAGGGGCCCAAATGTGTGAGAAGAACTTTGCAATCAAAATGTGTAAAAAATGACCGGTGAAATCCGAAAGGTGCACTTTGGAATATGTGCCCCTTTGCCCACCTAGGCTGCAAAAAAGTGTGACACATCTGGTATAGCCGTACTCAGGAGAAGTTGGGGAATGTGTTTTGGGGTGTCATTTTACATATACCCATGCTGGGTGAGATAAATATCTTGGCAAAAGACAACTTTTCCAATTTTTTTATACAAAGTTGGAATTTGACCAAGATATTTTTCTCACCCAGTATGATTTTTACGGATCCATGGATACATGGATCGGATCCGCAAAACACATGCGGACGTCTGAATGGAGCCTTACAGGGGGGTGATCAATGACAGGGGGGTGATCAGGGAGTGTATATGGGTGATCACCCCCCTGTCATTGATCACCCCCCTGTAAGGCTCCATTCAGACGTCCGCATGTGTTTTGCGGATCCGATCCATGGATCCGTAAAAATCATGCGGACGTCTGAATGGAGCCTTACAGGGGGGTGATCAATGACAGGGGGTGATCAGGGAGTGTATATGGGTGATCACCTGCCTGTCATTGATCACCCCCCTGTAAGGCTCCATTCAGACGTCCGCATGTGTTTTGCGGATCCGATCCATGTATCCGTGGATCCGTAAAAATCATATGGACGTCTGAACGGAGCATGACAGGGGGGGTGATCAATGACAGGGGGGGTGATCAATGACAGGGGGGTGATCAGGAAGTCTATATTGGGTGATCATGGGTGATCAGGGGTTCATAAAGGGTTAATAAGTGACGGGGGGGGGGTGTAGTGTAGTGTTTGGTGCGACTTTACTAACCTACCTGTGTCCTCTGGTGGTCGATCCTAACAAAAGGGACCACCAGAGGACCAGGTAGCAGGTATATTAGACGCTGTTATCAAAACAGCGTCTAATATACCTGTTAGGGGTTAAAAAAAATCAGATCTCCAGCCTGCCAGCGAGCGATCGCCGCTGGCAGGCTGGAGATCCACTCGCTTACCTTCCGTTCCTGTGAGCGCGCGCGCCTGTGTGCGCGCGTTCACAGGAAATCTCGGCTCTCGCGGGAGGACGCGTATATGCGTCCACCCAGAAGAGCAGGACGCAATCCTGCGTACGGCGGTCCTGAGCAGGTTAAAAAAGAATTGGGAGGCATCCACGTGCGTCTTCTAACCAAATATAGCAACTACTTCAGTGGCAAGGTCATTAAAAGTCTGGTTGGAGGAACTAGAGTCTCATATAGAGAACAAGACTCCTAGGGATCAGCTTCTGGAAGCTATCCCAACCATGTCCAGAGCAGTAGACTTTAATATTGCCTCTGCTGATGCATTGAGACTATCTGCTAGAGCGGCCGAACTGTCTAATTCAGCCAGAAGGTCTCTATGGTTGAAGGGGTGGAAGGGCGATGTGGCATCAAAGTCTAAGCTTCCTTGTCAAGGAAATTTTTTGTTTGGGTCAGCCTTGGATGACATTTTAGATGAGGCATCAGATAAGAAAAAAGATTTCAAACGCCGTCCTTTCCTAAACGGGGGAAGCCATTTCGGAATAGCGAGAGAAAGAGGGGTTTTGGGGATCAAAAGAAAAGCAGGGAAATGGAGATCGGATAAATCAAAAAGCTTGCTGTTTAAATCCAGATCTCAGACTTCAAGTTCCTCTCAGCAATGACGCCAGGCCCCAGGTAGGCGGTCATCTTTCTTCGTTTTCTCCTGCCTGGAGAAATATTACCACAAGCACCTGGTTAAGGAGTATTAGAGGAAGGCTACTGCCTAGACTTCAAAAAGCTACCACCTAGGACATTAAAAATCACATCCATAAACCAACATTCTCCAAAACAGGCGGCACTTATGGAACAAATAAACAACCTCCTGGCCAAAGCAGTCCTTGTACCAGTTTTGGTAAACTAACAAGGAGAGGGCTTCTATTCAACCCCATTTTTGGTTCCCAAACCCAACGATACATTCCGACTGATATTAAATTTGAAGAACCTTAATCAATATCTGACGTACAAAAAATTCAGGATGGAGTCAATCTCCTCCACAGTCCTTCATCTGTTCCCCAACGGCGTGATGGCCTCAATAAATATAAAAGATACCTACTATCACGTACCCATTTATCCATCTCAGAAATACCTCAGGGTAGCAGTAAAGATGGGTGAATCGATTTGTCCATCTGCAGTTCAGAGCACTTCCCTTCGGGATATCGCAGGCACCGAGGCTCTTCACGAAGCTAATGGCAGATAAGATCAGACATCAATATAATCTCATACCTGGACGACCTTCTCTTGGTGGGTCAGTCCCCAGAGGTGTTAATATCTCAAATACAGGAGGTCCTGGGGACCCTGATAAGTCCCAGCTGGTTAATAAATTGGGACAAATCGTCCCTGATTCCAACCTCCAGATGTATTTTCCTAGGCGTCTTACTAGATTCCCAGACGCAGAAATCTTATCTTCCGGTAGAGAAAAGGAGAGCTATTCAGCAGAAAATCGGGGCTTTCAGCAGAACTATGGAAGTGTCCCTAAGAAATGCGATGTCTATTCTGGGTCTGACTGCTTGCATTCCTGCTGGGAGGTGGGCCCAATTCAGGTCCAGAATCCTTTAATTGCACATTTTGTCCAATTTGGGACGGGGGGTTGCTATCCCTGGATCGCAAGATTGTGATCCTGGGGTCAGTGACCCAGTCCCTAACTTGGTAGCTAAAAACTCCCAACCTGAGTCAGGGAGTAGATTGGTTGAAGCAGGATCCCCTAATTACCACCGTCGCAAGCCCTTGGGGGTGGGGGGCCCATTCAGTTTTGGGGGTTTTCCAAGGCCCCTGGTCAAGAACCCAAAGCTCAATCCCAAAATGCCAGGGAGTTAAGGGCAGTCCTGTGCGCATTAAAGGAAAGTCTCCCATCACTGCCTCAAAAACATGTCAGAATCTTATCCGACAACGCTTTAATAGTAGCATATATCAACAAACAAGGGGAACAAGATCTCCTAAGCTAATGCAGCTAGCATCCAGGATCTTTTTACTAATACAGGCAAAAGCTCTATCTGAGTTTCTTGCAGGAAGGCCTTAACAAAAAACTTAAACCTAGCACTCTTAAAGTCCAGGTTTCGGCACTGAGTGCTTTCTTTGGCTTTAGATTTAGATGCTCATCCCTGGGTCAAAAGGTTTATTAAGGGCTCCTCTAGGCTATGTCCTACAGTTAAATCTAAGACTGCCCCGTGGGACCTTAACTTGGTACTATCTGCTCTAACCAAGGCCCCGTTTGAGCCCCTTGGAGACATCCCCCTTAAAGATGCTATCCTATAAAACCTGTATTTTTAGTGGCCACATTACATCTGCCAGACGAGTAGGAGAACTATCCGCTTTGTCATCCTCCCCGCCATATACCCAAATTCTAGCACAGTGTTTCCCAACCAGTGTGCCTCCAGCTATTGCAAAAGTACAACTCCCAGCATGCCCGCACAGCCAAAGGCTGTCCGGGCATGCTGGGAGTTGTAGATTTGCAACAGCTGGCGGCCCACTGGTTGGGAAATGCTGTTCCAGAGGACCGAATAGTGTTCAAACCGGATCCTGCATTCCTACCCAAAGTAGTTTCTGTATTCCATAGATCTCAGGAAATGGTTCTCCCCTCTTGTCAAAACCCGAAGAATGAGGGTGAAGAGTCCTTTCATACTCTAGACGTGAGAAGGTGTGTCTGTGCATATTTAGAGTATACGAAGGACTTTAGGAAAACCCCACAACTTTTGTTCAGTTTCAGGGTCAGAACAGAGGCTTGAAAGTCACAAGCTGTACCTTAGCCAGATGGATTAAGAGAGCGATGGGTCTGGCATATTCAGTCAGGTTGTCGGGGGGCCTTTTGGATTCTTCAGCTCATTCCACTAGGGCAGTAGCCTCTTCCTGGGCAGAAAAGGGGTGCGCTACCATTGAACAAATTTGTAGGGCAGCAACGTGGAGTTCTCCCTCCACGTTTTACAAACACTACAGATTGGCCCTTTCATCTATGCAAGATATGGCTTTTGGGAGAAAGGTGCTGCAGTCCCTCCTGTGACGATATCATCTGTGTCAGTCTAGTATTCCCTTCTTCCCTTTTTTAAATGGCACAGCCAAATAATCCACAGAGCAATAAATCGCTATTATCGCTGGTCACCGCTCATGTACACAGCCCCATAGAAAGAATGGGTCCGGATTCGGTGTGGGTGCAATGCTTTCACCTCACGCATTGCACCACCGCAGAAAACTCGCCCGTCTGAAAGAGGCCTTAAGCTCACAAGTTTCCGGGTAGCAATGTCTCTCCCGGTGGGGTGACTTATGTCACTGCGTCGGATTGCGCTGGGACATGCATGGTCCCGTCTGATAGGGTTGCAACCGGGGCGTGTTCCCGGCTCCTGTCAGTGACTCTGCTCTAGATAGAGCCATGTAGTGACTGACATTTGACGTGTAACTAGTCATAAGGTGACCTAGTCATCCTGGCACAAGCATACTGGGCATGGAATATTGAAAAGATAGAGCCATGGAAGTAAAATAAAAAATGGAGAAGGGGAAAATGAAGAGGTGTTTTGAGGGACATTAAAGGCCCTAAATATAAATAAGACCCCCAATTTGTTTGCAGCAACTCTACTCCTCCATGGGATAGCCTCATCCTGTTTATCAGGAGAATTGATGCATCTTGGAACCCACCGGTAGGACAAACTGTTTCCATTTAAAACATGCGGCCGCACACTACCTCTCCTGCTATGCAAAAGGCTTCTTGTTTTTTGTTTATTTGTACTAATGCGGTACATCTTGAGGGCTATCTATTTTAGAAGATAAAATTTATTAAGTTACGTTTTATATCCATCTAATTTTGGATCCCTTCTAGTATACCTTTTGCAATAGTGGTGATCTATAGTATATGTACATCAGTATCTCTCTCCTCATTTTGTATGGGATACAAGTTCAGCAGTATTAAAGTATAATGCGCGTTGCATCTGCGTTCGGTGAAAACTGAGCGAGTTTGCAGGCAAAATCATTTCGTTTTGCCTGCGATCGCCTTCAGTTCAGTTTTTATCGTGCAGGTGCAATGCAATTTAATGAGTTTTGCACACGCGTGATAAACTGTTTACAAACAACATCTCTTAGCAACCATGCTTTAAAAACGCATCGCATCCGCACTTGCTTGTGGTTGCGATTTTTCACGCAGCTCCATTCACTTCTATGGGGCCAGTGCATCATGAAAAACGCTGAATATAGAACATGCTGCGATTTTCACACAACGCACAAGTGATGCGTTAAAACCAACGCTCATGTACACAGCCCCATTGAAATGAATGGGTCCGGATTTCGTGCGGGCGCAATGTGTTAGCATCACGTATTGCACCCACGTGGAAATCGCTCTCGTATGAAAGGGGCCTAAGGCCTCTTTCACACGGGCGTGAGTTTTTTTGCCCGGATAAGAGCCGGGTGCGTTGCGGGAAAATGCGCAATTTTTTTCTGCGCGAGTGCCAAACATTGTCATGCGTTGCACTCGCGTGAGAAAAAATCGCGCATGTTTGGTACCCAAACCCGAACTTCTTCATAGAAGTTCGGGCTTGGGATTGATGTTCTGAAGACTGTATTATTTTCCCTTATAACATGGTTATAAGGGAAAATAATAGCATTCTGAATACAGAATGCATAGTAAACCAGCGCTAGAGGGGTTAAAAAAAAATAAAAAAAATTGAACTCACCTTAGGCCACTTGCTCGCGAAGCCCGGCATCTCCTTGTGTCTCCGCTGCTGATGAACAGGACCTTGGGTGAGCTGCTCCATTAAATACAGGTTAAGGACCTTCGATGACATCACTCCGGTCATCACATGGTACGTCACATGATCTTTTACCATGGTGATTCACCATGGTAAAAGACCATGTGATGACCGGAGTGACGTCATCGAAGGTCCTTAAGCTCTATTTAATGGAGCAGCTCACCCCAGGTCCTGTTCATCAGCAGAGGAGGCACAAGGAGATGCCGGCTTCGCGAGCAAGTGGACTAAGGTGAGTTAAATTATTTTTTTATATTTTTTTTTTAACCCCTCTAGCGCTGTTTTACTATGCATTCTGTATTCAGAATGCTATTTTCCCTTATAACCATGTTATAAGGGAAAATAATAATGATCGGGTCTCCATCCCGATCGTCTCCTAGCAACCGTGCGTGCAAATCGCATGGCATCCGTACTTGCTTGCGGATGCCATCCGATTTTCACACACCCCACTCATTTCTATGGGGCCTGCGTCACGTCGAAATCGGACAATATAGAGCATGCTGTGATTTCAACTGAACGCACAAGTGATGCGTTAAAAACATCGCTCATGTGCACAGCCCCATAGAAATGAATGGGTCAGGATTCAGTGCGGGTGCCATACGTTCGCCGCACGGAAAACTCGCCCGTGTGAAAGGGGCTTAAGGGTTTCTGATTTTATTCTTTATAGGTACCCCTGTTTCTTGTTCACTATCTGAGAGATCAGTCTCTGTAGTAGACAAATTTGCCACTGAGGTTCTCCAAATTAATATTCTCTTCTAGTAACAATCTCACAAATTGCAGGAAACTAGTGGTCGATAATTGTTCCCAACTATTAAACCCAGACTTTATTTATTCACAGGAATTAGTGAGATTCTTAGGCCTCTAGGGACAATCCCGTGTTTAATGTAGTTGTCGAGACTCTGGACCTCCTACGAACTAGATAGATGTTGTCTGTATAGTTTGTTCAATTCTTTAAATGTGGTTTTGAAAGATGGAGTCAACTTCTTTTGGACATATGATTTTTCAGAAAACGCTGCCTTTGCTTCATTAAGCCATGAATCAGTATTAAAGGGGTTGTCCAGGTTCAGAGCTGAACCTGGACATCCCTCCATTTCCACCCCGGCAGCCCCCCTGACATGAGCATCGGAGCAGTTCATGCTCCGATGCTCTCCTTTGCCCTGCGCTAAATCGCGCAGGGCAAAGGCATTTTTCTGAGTTCCGGTGACGTACCGGGGCTCTCTATGGGGCTGACAGGAACCCCGGTGACGTCACCGGCACTGATGGGCGGGATTTGGCTCTGCCCTAGCCAGTAAAACGGCTAGGGCAGAGCTAAAGCCCGCCCCTCAGAGCCGGTGACGTCACCGAACACACTGCTGGGCGGAAGTTACCGCCCGGCAGTGTGTTATTGTAAACACAAGAGCCTGTGCCCTGCGCGATGTAGCGCAGGGCACGGGAGCGCATCGGAGCATGAGATGCTCCGATGCCAGGCTCAGGAGGGCTGCCGGGGTGAAAATAAGGGTATGTCCGGGTTCAGCTCTGAACCCGGACAACCCCTTTAAGGCCACCAGCCAGGAAACCCGCCATGCCAGGAATTATCAAATACAAAATGCGGAGGAGAGATGCTGAAGTACATATACTATAGATCAGGCGTGGCCAACCTGCAGCTCTCCAGCTGTTGTAAAACTACAACTCCCACCATGCCCTACTGTAGGCTGATAGCTGTAGGCAGTCTGGGCATGCTGGGAGTTGTAGTTTTGCAACAGCTGGAGAGCCTCAGGTCGGCCAGCCCTGCTATAGATCACCACTATTGAAAAAGGTATACTAGGAAATGATACAAAATTATTTAGATGTATATAAAATGTAACGTAATAATTTTATCTTCTAAAATATAGTCCTCAAGATAAATCATATTGGTACAAACGAAAAGCTTGTCAGAGTGAACCATCACGATACAAATGAACAAAGACCAAAAGCCTTTTGTAGAGTAGGAAAGGTAGTGCTCGGCGGCACGGTCTACAAAATTGTATTTTAATTTTTTTCAATATTCCATGTCCGGTATGTTTGTGCCATGATGTCGGTCACCTTAAGAATAGTTGTGCATCAAATGCCAACATTCACTACGCAGCCTTATATCTAGGGCCGCGTCACTGACAGGAGCTGGGAACACATCCCAGTTGTCTTGCAACCCTATCAGACAGGACCACGCATGTCCCAGCGAGATCCGACGCAGTGACGTCGTCATACGTCATCCCGTGTTCAAGTACAGGTGGGCCAGGCGCTTTATTTAGGCCATACCTAGCCTGCGAGTAGCGTCAGGCCCCAGATTATGGAGGAGTGGGACGTTCATCTGCTGCCCCCCCCCCCCCTTTATTTTATCTGAACTTAAGAAATAGTCTATTTAGAGAAAGGTTCCGGACGGGGTCGCCTTGGTCAGCCTAACCACAGAGCACCTGCCCTATCAGGGCCAGTTTAGCACCCCCACCTGAGGGCAATACCAGGGATAGGCAGTCCCAATCCCCAATTTATTTGCAGCAACTCTACTCCTCCATGGGATATCCTCATCCTGTTTTATCAAGACAATTGTTGCGTCTTGGAACCCACCAGTAGATCGGTAGGACAAACTGTTTCCATTTAAAACATGCCGCCAGCACTACCTCTCCTACTATACAAAAGGCTGTTTGTTTTTGTACTAATATGATTTATCTTGAGGGCTATCTATTTTAGAAGATAAAATTAAGTTACATTTTATATACAACTAGTTTTGGATCACTTTCCTAGTATACCTTTTTGAACTTGTATCCTGAATACTGTATTTATGAAGCTTTTGCACCTGTTTTTGACATACAGTTGTTTGAGAAATATGGCCAGGACTTCAATTGCACAATTTTTTTCTTAAATTTCTAATTAAATTGTTATATATGATTTCACAGGAATGTGGAGGATTGTGGTGCAAGCTGCACCACTTTCTGAGACTGAAACACTGGTTTGATGGAGTGTTGGGTCACGTTCACACTTCAGTGTTTTGGTCAGTGATTTCAATTACTTAAATATTATTTTTTTTTAGCAAATACAGCTGCAGGTCAAAAACCTAGCAGGAGCAGATTAGAGATGAACAAATTCACTAAACCTCTTGCGAAGTTTGATTCGGACCCAAACAAACACATCCAATTAAGTTAAACATTTGTATATAAACCTAGCATCCTAGGACTCATATTTTCTGGAAAACCTCAGTAAATAAAAATAAGCACAGAAAAGGATGGAGAAGAGAACCAAACCCCCTCATAGAATATCCAAGCTGCCACCTAAGGACTCATTCATACGGCCGTATGTGTTTTGCTGTCCACAAATTGTGGATCCGCAAAACACTGATGCCAGCCCATGTGCGTTCCACACTCATAGAAAAATGCCTATTCTTGTACACAATTGCGGACAAGAATAGGACATGCCCTACATTTTTTCCGGGGGCCACGGAATGGATACTGACAGCACACGGTGTGCTGGTCACATTTTTTGCAGCCCCATTGAAATGAATGGGTCCGCTACCATTCAGCAAAAAAAGCGGAACAAAACATACGGCCATCTGAATGAGCCCTAACTTACAGGAACATTAGGATTTACTACCCAGGGTTAACGCAGCCTTCAATGAGATTTGCAAACCAGGCAAAGGACAAAAGAACCAAAATGGCTTCCTTAGCTGACTGTCCTCGGAGTGGGTGGTGTTTGTGGTGCTCTTTATCATAAGGGGGACAAAAAAGTCATGAGTATCGTATTCTGCTCTCTTCCTGGGAAGAACATATAAATTTGAATATCTTAACTCTGCTGGCATAAAACAGGATAGTCTCTCTTCTTTCTTTGTCAGGCAAGCTAATTTTCTTATCTTTAGATTTCTGGGAAAGATAATTAAATTAGACTTTCTTCCAAAACAGAAAACATCAATAATCTTGTCTGTCAGAAAAAAAGGAACCCTGGTAGGTACGCCACTGGATATGCCACCAATGATGTCCCCCACCTGTTCTTGCAAAGATTTGGCACTTGTTTGGATTCTTTTACTTTTTTTATGGTTATGTATTTTGTGAACTTTGGTGTATATTTGGCACCATTAACAGTTTGTCTACCAAGTGTCCCCACAGTTCTTATGTTCAGATCTTCATATAATTTTTTATTTTTTTATGCTTGAAGACTTTATTTAATGTGGAGTGGTAGACAAACTTGTTTGGTCCTGTCATCCTCAGGGGTTGAATAGGTTGTCTCTAATGAAACAGAGCAACGTGAAGACTTCTTGAGTACTCTGCTGTCTACAGAACTCTCATAGAAATTAATGGAGCAGCTGCACACATGCCCAACTGGCTGCCCAGTTTATTTTAGGAGGAAGGGGCACTATGGTGTACAGGGCACACACTATTGGTGGGGGAGGTCCCAGCAGTAGGACTCCCACTAATCAAATAGTTATCACCTATTCTGTAGATAGAAGATAACTTCATATAACTGGAATACCCTTTTATCTACAATGATGTAAATGTTTGGTCTTCACCCCGTCTTGTCTTGCAACCTAATTTCCTATAATTCCTCTCAGCTGCTGTGATCCAGCACAATAATGCTCCACCCAGTCGGCCTAATGTGATGAGATGTTTGACTTTAGAGATCACTGAGCACAAAGATGGAATAACTGACCCGATCCTGTGAATTCTTCTTAATTGCAGGAGACATGGTACTGTCCATCATCCTCACTCTTTCTCTCGTCCTCTTCTTCACGGTCTTTATTCTCCTATCATGGTCCAGACAGCATGGATACAAGTCGCTGCCTCCTGGACCTACCCCAATTCCTGTGCTGGGGACGCCCCAGTACATGGACTTAAAAAATCTCAAGAACTTCAAAAAGGTAAGTGTCTACAATGAGACATGAGTGCATTAAAGGGCCCATACCAATAATCAAACTGAGTCCTCAAAATGCAACTCTAAAATGTAAGCTGTGTCCAGACACTGAACAAGCAGAAAAAAACTAGAGTGTTAGCTACAGGGGGCATATAGTATTATATTTCAACTGTGTCTGACCATGTACCACATGGATGAACCAGGTCCACCATAGTATGGAACGCTGTGAGCAGCTCTCTGTTCTGGCTGGGAATCTGGGACATGGAATTGTTTTCTACATGGTCCATAATATGAAATAATTGTGGTCTTCATACAACCATTGCTTTGAGGCTGGGTTTACATGTTCAGGTTTTCTGATGTAGTTTCAAGTCAAGCCAAAACCAGGAGACCAGTATCTGTCCTTTTTTTATATTTGCTCTCCCTTTATGATCCACTTCTAGTTTTTGTTTCAAAAACTGCATCAGAAAACTTGAACGTGGAGACCCCTGGCTAAAGGTGGCAAATGCAATTATACATTATTGGCTTCTTATATCAGGTTAAAGGTTTAGCATTTTTGTCAAGATTTTATTGAAATAGCTGAACCTTGACATTCAGACCTTCTAGATGTCAAGCGTAACCCATCGGATGTGGACGAACTCTCATTGTACAGAATTCACTCAGGGCTACTGCTAAGAGCATTCTCTAGTCAGCAACAGCTCACCCAGGTGGGTCAAGAGCCATTTGTGCTTGGCACCAAGTGGCCAGACTCGAGTGAGGTCAGTGGAAAAGCTGTGGTAATGGCAGGCAGAGTTTTCTCTATTCTGTAAGCAGGCAGTAGGTCAGGGCACATAGCACAAAGACTTCAGACAGGCAGCCCAGGGTCAATCCAGTAAACAGGTAGTAGTCAGGACAATACTGTAATGTACCTTAGCAGTACTAGGTGAGCTAAGAATCTATACTTCAGGCACCTTCTCATAGGGGAAGACAACTTAAATAACACAGGAAAGGCCACCATTGGCTGGGAATAGATTGGACCACAAGCGGGCCCTTGAAGAGCTGGGGAGAGCAAGCGTGCCCTACAGGAAGAGAGAATAGCGGACAGGAGGCAGAAGATGTCTACAGTGTGGAGTAAGCGGGCCTACCCATACTGATTTAATACATATATGCAGCCTTATCATTACTGGGGCCTAGCAAAGCCTAAAAACCACTGCATGGCCCTGAGGACAACACACTCATGATTGTGGTGTCAAGTTGGGACAGTAAATCAAGATGTCATCAAGGTATACAACAAAGGAGACCTAGAGCAAATCAAGGGTGATGTCTTTAACAAACTCTATGGCATTCTTGAGGCCAAAGAGCCCAAGGAGATGATTATAATGGCCATGACTAGTGTTAAGGGGAACCTGTCGCTACAAAAGCAGTTTAAGCTACAGAAAGCAGGTTGTACAGCAGGAGATTAGCAGATTTATCTATAGTTTCTTGGGAAAAGATTCAGTAAAACTTGTAATTTATTCAATTATATTGCAGCTCATTCTGGGCTTTGAAGTCAAGGAGGTGGTCCTACCAGTGATTGACCGCCTTCCCTCTGACTGACAGCTCTCTGTATGCACATCACTGGTAAGACCACCTCCTTGACTTCAAAGCACAGAATGAGCTGCAATATAAATGACTAAATTACCAGTTTTATTGAATCTTTCCCCATTCCGATCGGAGCCCCAGCAGTGAAATCGCAGGGCTCTGATCGGTTACCATGGCATCCAGGACACTACTGAAGCCATCCATGGTAAGCTCCCTGACGCTGTGTGCACAAGCGGCAGGGACAGTTTTAAGTCCTATTAACCCTAATAGAGCTCTATTAGAGTGAATAGGACAAGGGATTAAAAGATCCCTGGTTCTAGTCCCTAAGAGGGCTAATAGTTATCAAATGAAAAGTGAAAAAAAAAACTGCCAAAATATTAAAATTTAAAATCATCTTATTTCCCAACTTTACATATAAAAATATAACAATAAAAAAAATGAGGTATGGCCACGTCCGAACTATTTAAAATATAAAAAAATTAGCCGTAACAGAAAAAATTTAAAACCTGATTCGCTATTTATATTTTTTTGTCACCTTAAATGGGACTGTTCTATTATGGGTCAGACGTTCCATAAAATGCGGAATGCACACGGCTTTTTTTTGGCGTTTTTATTTTATTTCGCGTGGTATTGATTATTGTAATACTTTTTTATGGGACCGAAATTGAATCAAAATTTTGGTATTGTAACAACCCCAGTCACAGAAAGAAATGGCATCTAGTGGCTGTAAGCCCGCAGAGCCAGGAGACTGGCACTGGATAACGGTCGCTGCGCTCTGGGGGCTGAGGTAATGTGGCTGGAGTGTGTGGGGCCTAAGAGGGGTGTCTTTAGTAAATGACCCTCAATTTTTATTTGACTGAAAGGCATGTTTGTGATGCCAAGGTGCCCTTTCTGACAATGTCTGACAATTTTTATCAGGGTGTTCCACTAGCATGTCCCATTTTATATGGGAGCACCAAATATGGCTGATCGCTGCTATCTCCAGCACTCCCATAGAGAACGAATGGAGCAGCAGGGCGCACACCCGACTGGCCGCTCCACCGGGGGGGGGGGGGGGGGGTTAAGCTTTTTGGCCAGAATTCCAAACGATAAGTGTCGCAAAAACACTGCACATCACCAAAAGAACACCATCCCCACAGTGAAGCATGGTGGTGGCAGCATCATGCCAAGGGGCTGTTCTTCTTCAGCTGGAACTGGGGCCTTAGTTAAGCTAGAGGGAATTATGAACAGTTCCAAATACCAGTCAATATTGGCACAAAACCTTCAGGCTTCTGCTAGAAATCTGAACGTGAAGAGGAACTTCATCTTTCAGCATGACAATGACCCAAAGCATACATCCAAATAAACAAAGGAATGGCTTCACCAGAACAAGATTAAAGTTTTGGAATGGCCCAGCCAGAGCCCAGACCTGAATCTGATTGACAATCTGTGGGGTGATCTGAAGGGGGCTGTGCCCAGGAGATGCCCTTACAATCTGACAGATTTGGAGTGTTTTTGCAAAGAAAAGTAGGCAAATCTTGCCAAGTCAAAATGTGCCATGCTGATACTCATACCCAAAAAGACTGAGTGCTGTAATAAAATCAAAAGGTGCTTCAACAAAGTATTAGTTTAAAGGGATTCTGTCACCAGTTTTTGACCCCCACATTCAAAAATATGGTTATGTGCATGGTGCCCTTGTGATTCCTAATGTGGTCTTAAGCTAAATCTGTAGGCTCATTTAGTGTAAAAAACGTTTTATCTAACCTGTCATTCATCAGATTAAGGTGCCCAGGAGGACGCTCATGTCTCCAAGATGCCGCCCGCCGCCGTTCGTGCCCAGCTCCTCCTTTGCTGTCATCAGCGATGTGCCCAGCTCCTCCTTTGCAGTCATCAGCGCCGCCTTAGAATCCTTTTCAACGCCTCCGGCTCTCCCTCACTCCCCCCTCCTTCTCTAAGAGCCCACACGTGCGCACAGGCCTGTGCCTGATGTGCCCGTGCCGACTTCTCCATTCATGCGCACTTCGCTCAATGAAGCTGAATGGAGAAGTCCGCACGGGCGCATCAGGCACAGGCCTGTGCGCACGCGCGGGCTCTTAGAGAAGGAGGGGGGAGTGAGGGAGAGCCGGAGGCGTTGAAAAGGATTCTAAGGCGGCGCTGATGACAGCAAAGGAGGAGCTGGGCACATCGCTGATGACAGCAAAGGAGGAGCTGGGCACATCGCTGATGACAGCAAAGGAGGAGCTGGGCACGAACGGTGGTGGGTGGCATCTTGGAGACATGAGCGTCCTCCTGGGCACCTTAATCTGATGCATGACAGGTTAGATAAAATGTTTTTTACACTAAATGAGCCTACAGATTTAGCTTATAAGACCACATTAGGAATCACAAGGGCACCATGCACATAACCATATTTTTGAATGTGGGGGTCAAAAACTGGTGACAGAATCCCTTTAAGGGTGTGCACACTTATGCAACCATATTATTTTGACCATTTTTTTTCTTTCTTCCCTCTACCTTAAAGATTTGTGGAGGGGTTAATCAGTAATCTACTATTCGGGGGGGGGGGCAGGGGGCAGGCATTGTAGAGCTCTGTGTGCTGGAGCAGCCAGCCTGCTCTACAGTAACTTCACACTGGTGGGTGGGGCTTGATCCCATAAAGTTCTGCTATTGGATGGCAGCTGATGTCATAGTAAGCTGCCGGCCAACAGGAAGCGGTACTGGCAAGTGGTGTGCCAGTACTGCGGATCCCAGCCTGAGCATGGCCATAAGAGGATGACTAAGGACCTTCAGTGGGAGGAGCTCCAGCGCTGCTGCTGTGAGTGGCATCTGCTATTATAAAGTGCAGCAGTTGTGAGTAGGGGCAGCCTAGATCAGCCTAGATCTAATGAAAACATTCAGTACTGCTCTGGGGCCCCATCTGAGCTTGTGCCCCGAAGCAGTCGCTTCCCTGATGGCTACGCCACTGGCTGGAGGTACATTAGGTGGTCATTGGATAACAATTTTACCAGTGGAGTACAGGCCCCAAAAATTAGGCATTCATCTGACAGAAAAGGCCTTTTATGCCACTGTATATACATAAGACAAGGACCATTCTTTGTTCTGGGTGGTGGCGGATATGTGTGGGCTGGCATGAGGAAATTCTATTACATGTGGTCGTCACAGGTGTTAACTTCCTAGATCCATGCCTCATTCATTTTTTAATTTTTAGAAATGTGAGGTAGTCCACACTGTTGTGAGCTAGGCTGAGTTCGCTTATCGGTCATGACCCCCTCTGCTGCACTGAACATCCTTTCGGACAAGACAGACACTCGAGGGGCAAGCCAAGAGTTCCATGGCAAATTGTGCCAGCTCTGGCCACAGGTCAAGCCTGCACACCCAGTAGTCAAGGGGTTCCTCGCTTCTCAGAGCGTCCACATCCGCCGTTAACCCGATGTAGTCGGACACCTGTCGGTGTAGGCGTTCCCTAAGGCTGGATCCGGAGGGTGGGTTGCAAGAATGATCTCCTATCCAAAGTGACAACACATCTTCAAACCGCCCTCATGCAGGCACGGTAAGATTGGTACCTGCACCTGTTTCGCTGTGGGTGGAAATTCCTCTGCCAGCGCCCGCAACAGCAGAATGCAGCATCTCTCACAGCAAGGTTTGGAAAGGCTGCATTCTGACAGCCCTCAGTAATGCTGGTAACATGTCCACCATTTTGTACCGGGGGACTAAGTACATAGCCACCCAGTACTGGTCCTTTCCCTTTATGCTTTTTATACGGGTGGTCCCTGTTTAAACACTGGATCATGAAGGCCCCCATTTGCACTAAATTGGAAGCGGTGGAGCGCCCTGGCTACAGCTCTTCGCCCAGGAGAATGCCGTCCTCTGTCTCCCCCCCCCCCCCCCCAGCCACAGACACCAGGGATCACCGAAAAGTTTAGAGTCCCCCTCAAAGCCTGCCCTTGCGCCTCCTTCTCTGACTCCTTCAGACTCCTGCTGACTTGTCTCAGATGGAGTAGCCCCCCTGGGAATTCATTCAGCATTGCAACTTCCTCATCTTCCAGCTCCTGCTCCTCGACGGCTTGATCAATGACACAACGCAATTCACGCTCCAGAAAGAAGGCGTAAAGTACGATGTCACTGATGGTGCCCTGGCTGCGACTGACCAGTTTGGTGATCTCATCAAATGGCTGCAGAAGTCTGCATGTGTCATGCATGAGCAGCCACTGGCGCGGTGAAAAGAAACCAAGCTCCCCCAGAACCTGTCCTGCTGCAGAGTTCATACAGGTAGTCGTTAACGGCACGTTGCTGCTGGAGCATCCTATCAAGCATATGCAAGGTGGCATCGGGCAGTCACAAATCGGATGTCTGACGGGCAAGTGGTCTCGCCGCTGACCGTCGGCAATGCGAGCCATGGCCGTGTAAGATCTTCTAAAATGACCAGAGTTTCCTGGCCTGCCGCAAGACATCCTGGACCCCGGGGTATTTGGCAATAAATCACTACATGACTAAGTTCAGGACGTGTGTCATTTTGCCCTGTTTTAGCGCGCTCAGCAGATTGGCACCGTTGTCGCACACCACTTTACCAACTGTCAAATTGAGCATGGTTAGCCACTGATCGGCCTGTGACTGCAGAGTTGAAAGTAGTGCAGGACTGGTGTGGCTCTTGGCTTCCAGGCACAACATCCGCAGCACAGCATGGCAATGTCTCACCTGGCATGTTGAATAGGTTCTGGGGAGCTTGGGGGGCGCAGTGGAGAAGGAGGAGGATGGAGTAGAAGATGCAAGTCTGCATGCAATCCGTGGCAATAACACCAAATCCACACGGGTGCCACAGGTGTAGTGTACGGGAGAGTAATACCCCGTCACTACAGAAGGGTCACTTGGGTATTGTCGTTCCCCCTGTATTTTTGGGGAGGTTGGTATAGAACATCTTGTCAATGTACTGCTATGTATTTTCCTGTTACTGTGAAAGGTGCATGTGCAGGCCGGCTAGGGTGTCATTCCAGCTCTGAGTCACTAGAGGGAGCTAGGGAACCCTAGGTTATATAAGGCCCAGTCAGGAAGTAGTAGCAGGGGAGACAGACAGTGGGAGCAGAGGTCAGAAATGATCCTGTGTCTGAGTGAAGGCCAGGCTATGGGCCTGTGAGAGCATAGCAGGCCTGAAGCCTGCCGGCTAGGAGAGGGTAGTAAAGGCCCTGTAACCGGGTTCCGGATCCAAGGAAAAGGTTCCCCTCCTGAGTCATCATCCGTTTAGCTGAGACAGCATAAGCAAACCATCAGCCAAGACACAGAATACCACAGAGGCCGATCAGATAAAGCAAGAGGTACTCAAGATAACAGAGGAGGTACTAGATAAGGACAGCTTCAAGGGTACGCCAGATAAAGGGCATTAGACCTTGGAGAGAAAGTCACATGTGTCAGGACCAGTCAGGAATAGTGTGCAAGCCGCCTGTACTGCATCTCCTGCAATCAACACTCTGTATTATACATTGCTAAGACCGGCCATTCTGTAATTCCAAGAACCACCTGTATTCTTATGGAAAACCAACTGTCTTTCATGGAACGGCGCTTCCAACTGCGTCCATGTATGATTATAACTGATATTCAGTAAAGTTCCAGTTTTTGTTGGCTATCCTGTGCTTGCTTCGTTCTTCTACAATATCCTACACGGCGTGTCACCGTTTAATTGACACTGGCGTCACGAACTTTTAATCATCTGCCTGTTCCAGTATCTGACCGAAATTGAAGACGACAGTGGATCCCAGGTTAGTGGGTACATTTGCACTACAAAGCCCAGCATACACTACTGACCCCCTGGGACACTGCACAGGTTACATGCTTGACGGCCGTCAGAAGGTTCACCCAGTGGGCAGTACCTTATGTATCTTCCCTGCCGTCAGAGGGGGGTCTGGGGTCAGATGTATCTTGGCACCAACACTGTGTGCCAGAGATATATTTACTTGCCGCTGAACATGGCCATATAGCTCTGGGATTCCCTTCTGGGAGAAATATTTTCTTCCGGGGACCTTCCATTGAGGCCTCAGAGTCCACCAGTTTATATGGCAGTAGTTGGCGGGCTAGCAGTTCTGACAAGCCAGCGGTCCGCCGTTGGGCAAAGAGGGTTGTCTGACGTAATCAACTTTTTACGCTCTAACATTATGGGCCATGGAAGCCTGCCTTGTGCCAGATGAATGTGACAGTGGAAGGTGGAGAGGAGGACAAATGAGAGAAGAGGCAGGACGTGGAGCGCCGGGAGTGTGGCATTGTGGGTTTTGACGGCGTTTCTCCCACTGGGCTCTGTGATGGGAAGCCAGGTACCTTCTAAATCCGGTCATACCTAGGTCGCGCTAAGCCCAACACTCACCTATGCTTTGACGGCACAGGCTGCAGATGGCAACACTATTGTCAGCAGTGGACACGTTAAATAAAGCAAACACTGCGGAGCCATGTGACAGCATCCTGGGAGCGCAAGATGTGACCGTGCATGGTGGATGGCTCGCTCCAGATATATTTGCAGTATGCTTTTTGCCTCCTGTGCACTGCGAGTTCTGCCTGCTTCTCCTCCTTCTCTTCCCTATCTGCTGGTCCATCTCTCCCTCTGACCTCCCCTCCTCCTCCTCTCTTGTGGGCACCCACGTGACATTGACACGTTATCATCGTCAACTTCACCACCACTGACGTTAGAGATCTCAGAGTAGGCAGCAACAGCAGGGACCACCCTCCTTGGGCTGATATGGGTACTGTCGTCAGACTGCTGGGTGGCGTCCGTTGCTACCTCCTCTTCCTGATCCGATGCCAAGAATGGCTGTGCATCGCTAAGGTCTGAGAATGGATGGGAAAATAATTCCTCTAACTCGAGTGGAGGGTTATGGTGGTGGTGTCTTTGGAGGTGCACCCAGCCAAGAGTGAGGAGGGTGCAGAAGCGGAAGGCTGAGTGAGCCACTTGACCAACTCTGGTGCGTTCTTTGACGTAATTGCACGCACTTTCTCCAACGTCCCACTTAGGCTCAGGCCTGGTGCACCTGCCTGACCCCCTATTACCCCTGTGGCACGGCCTGCCTCTTCCTCTGCCTGTAATTTTCAAGATGAAAATAAACCTAATGCAACAGCACTCTGCAAACCAAATAAAGTACAGTAATGCCATAGTAATAGAAAATATTCTGGTGCTAATGCTATGCTTATTTTGTAAAATTGAGATACTTGGCAAATACATTTTTGTACAAAATTTGGGCCGGTCTGCCACATGTCAGGGCGATCTGTCACCAGGAGAGGTAAAGAGTAGGCTAAGCATGCATGTTGGTACCTGCATTCCCTAAATTTAATGGAGGCCATTTTGGCACCAAAAATGATTTTTTTAAAACTGAGTGGACCCAGCATGCATGTAAAAGCTGCAGTCCCTGGATTTTATGGTGGTCGTTATGGAACATGGCCGTGTGCATTCAGCCTTAGGGTTAGGTTCCCGTCTGATGGAAATCACTCTGACGTGTGGCAGACGGGCCTAAATAATTTTGTACAAAATGTATTTGCCAAGAATCTCAATTTTACAAAATAAGCGTAGCATTAGCACCAGAATATTTTCTATTACTATGGCATTATTGTACTTTGGTTTAGAGTGCTGTTGCATTGTGTGTTTTTTTATTTTTATTTTTTTATTTTTTTTTATTTTTTCTCTGCACAATACAAATGCACTATAATATACTTTCTATGTTAGAAAGTATATTATAAGTATTTCACACCTCTCATTAAGTCACACCTATCGATAGCACACCTATACCAGTCCTTACAAGGACTTTTGTGGCCCTATTAGCTAGTGTTTGGTGTCC
The DNA here is from genome assembly GCF_014858855.1 of Bufo gargarizans. NCBI lineage: Eukaryota > Metazoa > Chordata > Amphibia > Anura > Bufonidae > Bufo > Bufo gargarizans. Next base: position 22,170,589 of record NC_058084.1, on the reverse strand, counting down.
CTAACAGCCTGTCCCTGCTCCACACAGCAACCTCTCCCTACACTGGCAAAAGACTGAATGTAAAATGGCAGCCAGATCAGGTTTATTTATAAGGTAGGGTGTTCATGTGCTGAAACGTCTCAATTGGCTGTCCTGTACCATCTGATGTGTCATGAGTCAAAGTTTGGCGCAATGCAGAAGAATATGAAGGCGGCGATGTGAATCGTGAACGAGCAAAGTTGGCCGAGAAACGACCGCCGGGCGAACCGCAAAGCCATCTCTACTCCAAACACTTGAAAATGAGTTTTGTCAATGAAGCGATCACTTCTATAATACTTTTTGTTGGTTTTCTCATAGACTGACAGAGCGCCTTGCTATTTTTTGCTAAATATTGGGTTCAGAATTTGAGTCTCCCAACATTCCTTGTTTTATAAATGTCTGACGATCTCCATTATGGGAAATGTTATCTTTACAGCAAGATCTGTATAGTCTTCTAATGAATTATGTAGAAGCTCTGGTAAAGTGTTAGGAAGTTGTGTCCACAAGCTTGGTGTAATGCTGGCGGTCCATGCCCATGGGCATGACCGTCGGAATACAGACTCCTCCTGTAGTGCTGTCTTGCTAGTGGTCACTGACTGCTGGTATCTCTGCTCCTACCTGATTGGTGTTCTCAGCTGCCAAAGTGTGTGTAGTTCTGCCTGCCCATGTGCTGTAGGCCTCTCCTGTCTGCTATTCCATGGTCCTGGTGGGTGTACACATGGCCAGTCCCACCGTTGGGCCATACCCTTATAGCTGGGCTGATGAACTCTGATTAGCATTAGCGCATGGAAGGTAGAAGCTTAATTATTGCTTTGTTGCAGTAAAGCATGGAAAATAAGGCTTTAAAATGGAAAGCTTTACACTAGCATTAAAATCTTCCAGCAGAGGAAAAGTCTGCAGGAGTTCATCGTATAGAACTTGGCTAGATACTACCTGTAAAACAAAATCACAGAAATATAGTGGCAAATATGGGGAACTGCTCAAACCCCAAACACTGTAGCGTGTTTCTCATCGGGGGAGCAGTCTCACCACATGTGGACCGCAGCAAACTACCATCCCCAGCAAAAAATGCGTACAATGGAGGATGCCGGCGCGGTCCACATGCACCACAAAGGCATCCTACACAAAACGGAGCATTGTGCGGATGAAAATATATTTATATAAATCACAGAAAAAAATGCACCAAATGGATATGCCACTGACTATACTAGCTAGTCATACAAGCTGAGACTTTTGCCAATATATTCCTGTCAGGAAGATATCGGAGCCCATCATGCACCACGTCACGATCTCTCAGCATGGCAAGGGGTCCTACCACTGCACTAACTATGGTGTGAACACGGTCTGAAGGTGATGAAATCCAGCTCACAGCCAAGCTTCCACACAACCGTGGAGCCCATTAACTATAATGTAACCTGGTGGGGATCAGTGATGGTCAGTTCGCAGTGTTCACCAGTGAACACATGTGGGCTGCCATCTTTAGTAAAGGTAGACTCACCCGTCCGGCGATGCACAGGTAAGCCCTTACCTGTGCCGCAAGCCGGTCTGAAATCAAATGCGATCACCGGGAGCAGGCAGTTCCGAGAACAGCCGCTGGGGGCCTTCATCGGACTGTTCTCGGAACTGCCTGCTCCCGGTGACTGCATTTGATTTCTGACCGGCTTGCGGCACAGGTAAGGGCTTACCTGTGCATCGCCGGACGGGTGAGTCTACCTTACTAAAGATGGCAGCCTGCACGTGTTCGCTGGCGAACACTGCAAACTGACAATCACTGGACAAATACTGTTGCAAGTCAACTAGGGCCTGGCGGTGCTTCGGCCCTTTCCAGCTATGTTGGATACAATGAACTCCGGCAGGCTGTTCCATTGCTGGAAGATTTTGGTGCTAGTGTGAAACTGGCCTAAGGGAAACAAAATGATGACGCAAAGTGTGGAGGTATGTAGCTGTTTGTCTGCATGAATGCATGTGCTGATCTGGTTACTTATCCTTGATATACTTTTAGAAAATTTAATTTTGGGGAAAACACAGTATATTTGCATATTTCTGTTAATTTACTTTTTTTTTTTTTTTGTTCCATCAGCTTAGCCAGGAATACGGCTCTGTATACACCGTCTGGAGAATGTCAGAACCTGTGATCGTTCTGTGCGGTTTTGAGGCAATGAAAGACGCCCTGATCAACCATGCCGAGCAGTTCAGTGCACGACCGATAATCCCAGTAAATTATATCTTCTCCAAGGGATACGGTGAGGTTAACCCTAAATATGTAAAAACACAATTAGTTACCTGTGAATCTCTAATGAGAATCTCTAAAATGAGAATCTCTAAAAATTTTAAAAATAAGTTATCGAAAAAATCAGTCTACAATAGTTTGGTGAATGTGAGGCAGGGAGGAGGGGGATGAAGCTGCAGTTTACCTCCAAGATTAAGAGGAGGAGCAGTACCGGAGACATCTGACACCACACTGAAAAAGACTGCCCGCTCATCTGGAACTGCAGAAAAGAGCCTGTGGAGAAATGAGGGAAGTAGTAGTAGTGGTAGTAGTAAAAATAAGTCATTTATTGAGCTGAAATACACCTAGTTGCGCTGCAGTCTGCGACTTCGCCTCGCTCATGCCAGGCCTAAAATGTACTATTTTCTACTCCTGTTTCAGACGTAGAAAAAGGTCTAAATGTAAGACGGCAAGGTAGCTGTCTTACATTTAGAACTGGTGGAGGACCTGCCAAAGTTATGGAGAGGCTTGTAGAATGTGTAGTCAAACAATGGAATAGAACTGAAGAATTAAATCAGAAGCAAGAAAACGAGGGATGACCTGCGGACAATATATTAGCAAATAATTAGGATTTACTTAATTTTTTTTTTTTTTTTTTTGGTCACTAATAATATTTTTTATTTTGTTTTATGCACTCTATCCACCGAAATCCACAAAACCGTGTGTTTGGGGTTTCGACTGCATCCCATGCGCATGGTCGCACTATATAACATTTTTGAGATTGTGGTTCACAGAATTGTAGTGTATATGTTGCACTTTGGTATTTTACAGGGTCACCCCCTTTTTTCACTTTATGGGCGATGCACTCCATCCACCGGGGCCCCGTTTTTTTTTTCCGAGACTCCTGTGTGTCGACTGCATCGGTTTCATGATGCACTTATTTTAGCACTTTTTTTTTTTTTTTTTTTTTTTCCTGTCATTAGTTATATAAAAACATGGCTATTTTTATCGGGGAAAAAAAAAATTCACGTCATTATTTATGAGATGTATACATATGTATATGTCAGCATTATGAATTATCTAGCAATATGCACTTTATTTAGCACTTTTTGTTACTAATTATTACGCAATAATGTGTGACACTTTTAGCACATAATGTGGCATCATAGTATTGGGGTTTTAATCATGGTATTTTGTATAATAAGTGTGTGTATTGTATAGATTAGGTATATAATCATGATCAGTATAGTGATATGATGTATTTTATTGTACCGCCATGGTCACCACCCATCTTGAAGAGTTTCCCCCCTCACATATACTAATGTGCCACAAACAGGAAGTTAATATCACCAACCATTCCCATTTTATTAAGGTGTATCCATATAAATGGCGCACCCTGTATATTAATCATGATTATGGCATTAGCGTTCTATTCAAGGTATTTTGCACATGGAATAATTTATATATGAAATACTATAGGTTATGCAGATTAGAGAAATAATAATGTCCATACAAAAGAATGGGGTCGGCACTGCTGGGGGTGGTAAATGTCCAAAAATTCTCCCACCTGCACTACTGTCATGCGATATGCGGTGGTGCTCTGCTTAATAGCCGTACCAATTCAACAAATGAAGAGAAAATGAATAGCGGCACTCGCCATGTTCTGTTTGCAGCTGTATTCTGGTTAAAAATAGGAAAGTACAGGCACCACACAGATGAATAAGGCAACAGCTGTTTCGTGCTACCTGCGCTTGTGGGAGGCTTGACAAAGCGCGGGTAACGTGAAACGGCTGTTGCCTTATTCATCTGTGCGGTGCCTTACTTTCCTGTTCTTAACGCGAATAAAGCTGCAAACCGAATTACATGGCGAGTGCCGCTATTCATGTTCTCCATTTGCTGAAGAGAAATAATGATTGGTAGTGGAGGGTGCTCCCTTTTTAAGATGGGAATCACGTGGGTGCACTGACGCGATCCGACGCATGTTCTGCTCCATTGGGACGTGCTCCATTTACGTCACCGCGCAGTTGGTGGCGAGGAGGCGCTGAGCGATGGATCAGTACATCATGGCGGATTCGTGCCACTCATTGTGTTTGCTCAGGTGATTTGACTATGCCTCACTTCCTCTCTGGTATCTATACCCCATGCTTTCTATTTAGTATCACCTCCTGACGAAGCCTTGAGGGGTGAACCGCGCATCGCGGTGTTTCCAGCCGGGGGTGTCACTACATTGGTGGTATTATGTCTCGGTGTATGTTATCATGTGTTATTTGATTTATGTCGGGTTATTAGAGTAGGACTGCCTATACCATGTGCGTGTGTGCCGTTATTTACAGCGCTGCGGTTTAGTCACCTATGTACCATCTATATTGGGGTTGTACTAGTTCACTTTGTATTATTGGGACTCCTTTATGTGCGTTCACTCTGCGTTACACTATAGCCACGAATGTTATCGGAAAATATGGTTTATCATTCCATATTAGAGGGCGTGTAGAGCAGCTGTGTGTGAGATTTACGCACATACTTTATAGCGTACTAGCAGGCATTGTTGGAGGTTATTTATTTGTAATACGAGGTAGGCAACAGCATGTGATATATGGTGGTCCCCATATTTAAATAATCCATGTAATTCTAGACATCTACCACTTTGTGTGGCTGCACCCTGTACTCTCTCTGTATCTATTTTCCGTTGTATCTTTTTCTGCCTGCTGATTCATTATTCATATTTTGTAATGATTAATAAAGATAGTTATTTAATTTTACGATATAAGTACCCCAATGGTTTTCTTTCGGTAGTTAAAGTTATGGAGAGGCCTAAGGAACCACCACTAGCTATGGGGCTTTATTAAGACCGGCGTCTAAAACGCTGGTCTTAATGTGCCCCAAAAAGTCTTGCTCCAGGAAAAAAACATGGGTGATCTGTCCTTACGATGTGTGACCAGTGTCTGAGTTTCCTAGGACCTCCTAGAAACATCAGAATAAAAGGACTTTTCGATGGTTATCCTGGACCAGAGACTTGTCTGTGTGATGTAGATGTATTGCACTTACAACCACTCAGCTCCTCACCACATTGTCTTCTCACTGGCAAAGCAGGACATGCTACCCAAATCAAGTAGTATAGTCCCTCTGTCCGACACAATGATTCTGTCTACAGAGGCTCTCTCTCAATGATCTCCATTTTGAAAGTGCTGACTGGGGGCTTGCTTCAAGTTAGTAAGGGTGTTGTGATATTGGGGCACTATGGCTCACAGTGTAGCACTGTGGTTGGCAATGCTTTGCTTCACACTAGTTCCACTGTGCAGTCTCCCCTCTTGAGCAGTTGGTGCACATTCATTCTAAAATCCTTTCTGCCACTGGATTAGAATATCTAGACTTTAATCACTGTAAGCAGACGGCACTCGAGACTGGTGCAATTGGGAATGAAATGTGTATCGGACAACATTTTGTGATTGCTTAATTTCATCGCCCTTTTCTGATAAAAGTATTCCTAATTGCATCATTCTTGAGTGCTATCCTCTTTTTGTTTTTTTGTTTTTTGTTTGTTTTTTTATGGGTGGTGACTGGGCCAAAAGAATTTGGCTCAGAACACTGCATTGACATCACATCTAAGTGTCCCGCTTTTGGTACGGATTTCTTTCTTTTAATCTTTTTATGGATTTTAAAGGTATACATGTTATAGACATAGAAAACAGAATTTCTTTGAACATCAGCATGAATCATGGATACAACTATCACAATGTACATAATGAGGTGATCAGGTATCATATACACTCACCTAAAGAATTATTAGGAACACCTGTTCTGTTTCTCATTAATGCGATTATCTCGTCAACCAATCACATGGCAGTTGCTTCAATGCATGTCGGGTTGTGGTCCTGGTCAAGACCATCTCCTGAACTCCAAACTGAATTTCAGAATGGGAAAGAAAGGTGATTTAAGCAATTTTGAGTGTGGCAAGGTTGTTGGTGCCAGACGGGCCGGTCTGAGTATTTCACAATCTGCTCAGTTACTGGGATTTTCACGCACAACAATTTCTAGGGTTTACAAAGAATGGTGTGAAAAGGGAAAAACCTCCAGTATGCGGCCGTCCTGTGGGCAAAAATGCCTTGTTGATGCTAGAGGTCAGAGGAGAATGGGCCGACTGATTCAAGCTGATAGAAGAGCAACGTTGACTGAAATAACCACTTGTTACAACCGAGGTCTGCAGCAAAGCATTTGTGAAGCCACAACACGCACAACCTTGAGGCAGATGGGCTACAACAGCAGAAGACCCCACCGGGTACCACTCGTCTCCACTACGAATAGGAAAAATGGGCTACAATTTGCAGGAGCTCACCAAAATTGGACCGTTGAAGACTGGAAAAATGTTGCCTGGTCTGAGTCTAGATTTCTGTTGAGACATTCAAATGGTAGAGTCTGAATTTGGCGTAAACAGAATGAGAACATGTATCCATCATGCCTTGTTACCACTGTGCAGGCTGGTGGTGGTGGTGTAATGGTGTGGGGGATGTTTTCTGGGCACACTTTAGGCCCCTTAGTGCCAATTGGCCATCGTTTAAATGCCACGGGCTACCTGAGCATTGTTTCTGACCATGTCCATCCCTTCATGTACCCATCCTCTGATGGCTACTTCCAGCAGGATAATGCACCATGTCACAAAGCTCGAATCATTTCAAATTGGTTTCTTGAACATGACAATGAGTTCACTGTACTAAAATAGCCCCCACAGTCACCAGATCTCAACCCAATAGAGCATCTCTGGGATGTGATGGAACGGGAGCTTCGTGCCCTGGATGTGCATCCCTCAAATCTCCATCAACTGCAAGATGCTATCCTATCAATATGGGCCAACATTTCTAAAGAATGCTATCAGCACCTTGTTGAATCAATGCCATGTAGAATTAAGGCAGTTCTAAAGGCAAAAGGGGGTCCAACACCGTATTAGTATGGTGTCCCTAATAATTCTTTAGGTGAGTGTAGATACGTAATACAAATCACAGCCAGAAAATTTGTGTAAGTTGATTGTGGTTTTTATTCAGAAAAACATGAAATGCGGCTTTCCTTGTGAGAACGTTTTCGGCCGACAATTCAGCCTTCGTCGGGCACTACAATTGTACAATGGAATATAATCCGATTTAAGGTTTGTGTTGACATACATCAAAAGTTATGCAGATATATAGTGTAAAGAGTCACTATGATATATACACATTCAAGATATGCCATCCTATAATAGTATTTTTATTGTCTCTGCCTGGAGAAATAAAAAGGAGGAAAACGGCATGTCCTCTAGGTACAATTGTTAAGGTAATGAAATACATAAGATTTCCTTAGTAACTAGTTGTCCCTTTTGGTAAAAGGTTGTTGCTTTGTACATAAGATAATGTCACCAAATACATTTCAAGAGGTATTAAAATTACATTCACATAGCCTCCAAACTGTTTTTTAGGACCCCTGTTTTCAGTAGGCATAAAGATGTGCTATGGTCAATAGAGGGGCAGATTTAGCTTGTGGCAGCAATATCTACACAACAAAAATATAAACGCAACTCTTTCGGTTATGATCCCATTTTGCATAAGCTGAACTCAAATATCTGAAACAGTTTGTACATACACAAAAGGCCCATTACTCTTAAAAATTGTTTACAAATCTGTCTAAATCTGTGTTGGTGAGCACTTCTCCTTTGCCGAGATAATTTATCCCATTGGGGGGCAGATTTAGCTTTTAAATCAGCGATCTACTCCACTGTCGGTTAGTTAGCAGTAGTCCGGACGGCCTACTTATCAAAGCTAGAGTAGTTTAGCAGTGTGATACGGTATTCAAACCGTGAATGTTATGCATGCATTGTGCACCACCAAAGGGATAGACAGAGGTCAGCTAACATATGGTATCATCCATGTGCTGTATTAGAAGTGGGAAGAGAGTGCAGCTCCCACAACTTAGCCTAGATGAAGGTCTCACTGCAAGCAACATGAAGGCAGCCAACTGCCTATAAGTGACAGGGGTGAGAGAGTGCACGTGCTCTCCCTCCTGACTCACTGAGCATCATCTGACCATGCAGTGGAGTGTTTACTGTATTTTTAACCTTTTTCTATTTGTTTCATTAAGTAAAATTGAATAAAGGTATAAAGCACGTATTTTAACCCAAATAATAAAAGTGAAGTATTAAATTTTCACCTGGGACAAGATAGGTTCAACGCCTGCATAGGCATCTGTAAATAAACTATTTGATAAACCTTACCCAGGGTATGTCTCAAATATGAATGGTCAATATCTCTAACTTACTTGTGCCGCTGGAGAGTAGAAGATTCAGGAGAAGTACACCAGATGTAGGAAAAGGGTGCATAGAGGCTGTGTCGGGATTTGAACCTGTGACCAGCCACATCCCCTGCTTACTAGGCTACCGTCCTCTCTGGACATTCCTCCCTGAAGCCTATTAGTTAACCTCAGTCTTGCCAAGCCTTGCTCATCACCCTTGATTCCCCACACCTGGTACTTCCCTATATAAGTCCAGCCCCTTGCACTACAGTTTGCTGATTATTGAGCTCCTGAGCCTTGATCAAGCTTCTCCTCATCTGCTGCTCTTGCTACTACTGGAAATCCACTGCTGACCAGGAATTGACTACCGACTACTCTTCTGCTTTGTCCCTACCTACTGAACTGCTACCACCATTGCCATCCGGATTGTCTGACCACGCTTACTGCCACCTGCCCTGACCCACCGCCTGCCTACCGACTACGCCTCTGCCAGACTTCCTGTACCTACTACCTGCCTGCGGTCCTTGCCACTGGGCTCCACTCATACCTCCAGCCAGCTGTCCTCTGACTCAGGTGAGCCCGTAGGACTGTTACAGGCCCCCTGTAGTAACATAGTACATAAGGCCGAAAAAAGACATTTGTCCATCCAGTTCGGCCTGTTATCCCGCAAGTTGATCCAGAGGAAGGCAATTTTCTCCACTTTAGGGGACTATAAACTTCCTTCCCGACTCCAATCAGGCAATCAGAATAACTCCCTGGATCAACGACCCCTCTCTAGTAGCTATAGCCTGTAATATTAAGCTCCAGAAATACGTCCAGGGCCCTCTTGAATTCCTTTATTGTACTCACCATCACCACCTCTTCAGGCAGAGAGCTCCATAGTCTCACTGCTCTTACCGTAAAGAATCCTCTTCTATGTTTGTGTACAAACCTTCTTTCCTCCAGACGCAGAGGATGTCCCCTCGTCAGTCACAGTCCTGGGGATAAATAGCTGATGGGAGTGATCTCTGTACTGACCCCTGATATATTTATACATATTAATTAGATCTCCTCTCAGTCGTATTTTTTCTAAAGTGAATAACCCTAATTTTGATAATCTTTCAGGGTACTGTAGTTGCCCCATTCCTGTAATTACTTTAGTTGCCCTCCTCTGGACCTTCTCCAGCTCTGCTATGTCTGCCTTGTTCACAGGAGCCCAGAACTGTACACAGTACTCCATGTGTGGTCTGACTAGCGATTTGTAAAGTGGTAGGACTATGTTCTCATCACGGGCATCTATGCCCCTTCTGATGCAACCCATTATCTTGTTGGCCTTGGCAGCAGCTGCCTGACACAGTGGATGATGTAAGGAGGTTGCCGGGTTCCTGTCCTTAAAAAAAACCTAACAAAAAAAAACCCGCTGGACTGGTGTGCAGCAGTAGGTGGGCGGAGTGCACGCTGTGGCGTGCGCTCAAGTCCGGAGGGAAGAGCTCATGGAACTCGCTGTCAGAGCGGCAGTGCGTTCCAAAGGCCGGAAGCAGAGCGCAGAGTTGAATCGAGCACAGTTCAGATGGTTTGGTATACAGGAGATAGAAGAGAAAACATAGAGATTGGAAAGAGGAGACAAGAAGGGGATAACATATAACAAAGGATACCCTTTGCGGCACCTGGGAGTAATTTCTAGTTTCATGGAGCCTAAAAGGAATTTAGGATAAATTGGTCAGAAACAATATTCCATAATATACAGTCAATAATAAATGAATTATAAATCATTAGAAACTTTTATTTTTAGAAGCCTATTACATTTCGTTTTTAACAATGTTATTGGTTATTTTAGAATCCAAAGCATTCTCAAGAAATCCAGTAGACACATTTATTTGTGTCTTGCATGTATCTGGTCCTATTTTATTTTTTTAATTATTGTATTGAATCTTTTGGGACGCACTATAATCTTATCTTGTGTATGAAGACAGGTATGGATCCTATTAGTAAGCAAGGTGATCTGGTTATATGGAGAAGTGGGGGGGAAATCATATAGCTGGTGAGATGGTATAATGATTTGAGATTTTATTCAGGTGAAACCATGTATCTCGTACTCCCTATTAAGTCCTTTCGGAGTAAGTGTTTGTAGCGTGTGGATCCAGAAAGCCTCCCTGTACTTGAGCATTTTGGGTCGGTCTCCACCTCTCCTTGGTATTTGGATCTGTTCTATTACCTGAAATTTGAGTTGCGAAATATTATGTTGGGCCTTCTTGAAGTGATGCAGGAGTGGTAATGGGTTTAGTTGCCGGATGGTAGATTTATGTTGACAGATTCTGTCTTATTGTTTGAGTTGTTTCCCCCTACATACATAAGGCCACAAGGGCATTTTATGGTATAAACTACATAGTTTGATTCACAGGTGAAGAAACCTTGGATCTTTTATTGGTTTGCCTGTCTGTGGGTGTGAGATGGTGGATCCTCTCTGTACGGTTGAGCACTGTGTGCAGTGTAGGCAGGGGGAAAGTGCCCGCCTTTTGTGTCTGAAGAAGTAATTGTTTTGAAGGGGGTCTGGATGGTCCAATGTCTGCCCTTTACTAGGAGGTCCCTGAGATTTTTTTGGTCTTTGATTGCATGCAAGAATAGGATTATTGAATTCGTCCACTTCCAGAAATGCTTTTTTAAGGAGTGACCAATAGGATTTAATTTAACTACTTTTCTAATGCTAGGATGAAATTTGTGAACAAATGGAATGCGTCTCTGGTTCGACGACTCTGTGTGTGTGTTTTTTTTTTTTTTCCCCCCCACAAATCTTTAATGTGTGTTTAGGGTAACCCCTTTCCTGGAATCTTTCTTTTATCTCAGTTTCTCTTTTGGTTCTAATTGTAGGATCTGTGACTATGGTTTGACCGTTTTTTTTAATTGGGAACCTGGAAGTGCCTTTTTTGTGGTAGAGGGGTGAAAACTGCTGAAATGTAGTAGGTTTATTTCTGTCAGTTTTACGGTAAAGATCAGTGGTTAGATGTCCTGATTGTTCCTTGTGTTCCAATGTGTCCAAGAAGCTAATTGCCGAACTATCATGGTGTATTGTAAAGTTGAGTTACGGATAGATGTTTAAGTATTCATGGAATAACATTAAGTTGTCAAGGGACCCTTGCCATATGCCGAACACATCCTATATAGCATTTCCATATTAGGCTGTGTTTCCTGAATAACTTTTTTTATATTTGTGGGACTCTTCAAGATCCGCCATATAGCAATTGGACCCCATGGCTGTCCCTTATATCTGCATATAGAAGGTGTCATGAAACAAAGTAATTGTTGAAAAGGACGATGTTCAATAAATCAATGCACAGGGAAATTATATCAGTCTCCTGGTGCGTATTCGTCAGTGATGTGTATTGCTGTGATCCCTTTTGGATAGACTTATATAGACTAGTAACGTCCCATGTAACAAGGATGCTTTCAGGTGGGAGTGGTCCTAGGCTTTTGATGATATCAAAGAATGCTGTGGTGTCCAGTAAAAATGATTTCGTGTTTTTTTTTAACTAGAGGTGTTAGAATTTTTTCGAAAAGTATTGAGAGTGGGCATAGTAATGATTCCGTAGAAGCTTCTATTGGGCGACCGGGGGGATTCATTAAATCCTTGTGCATTTTTTGTAGGATGTAAAAAAAACTGGGGTGATTGGATGGGATTTGGTCAAGAAATTTAATTTTTTATTTTTTTTTGTCTGACAATGTCTACGTGATAATGCTGGAGGGTGTCCTGTATCGTCTTGGTAATGGATGGTGCGGTATTATTACAAAGTTTCTTGTATACAGATGTGTCCAGTAATTGGCGATTTGATTTCTGCGATGTATTTGGACTTGTCCATTACAACCAGGGCACCCCCCCTTATCCGCTGGTTTAAAAGCCAGTTGTTTGGATCTTTTAAGTGTTTGGAGCGCTTGTCGCTCTGTGTTGATATTATTCTTATATTTATATTTTCCCCAATGGATATCCCTTTTAAAGATATCCACATCCTTTTGTACCAGTTCAATAAATGTTTCTATCGCGGGATAGGTCTTAGGAGAATACGTGCTCTTGTTGCGTAGACCTAATTCAGCAATTGATATTTTGGTGGTAGGTTCTTGTGTGCTTGTGAGAACAGATTTGGAAAAGTGTGCCCTCAGGCAGACATTTCTATAGAAGTGTTGTAGGTCTAAGTAAAGCTGAAAAGTGTCCAGGTTGTAAGAAGGACAGAAGGATAACCCTTTCTGTAAAAGTTCCAATTCAGCTGGACTTAGTGAGGCAGAAGAAATGTTGATCACCAGTGAATGCCTTGTGGTAGGTGGTAGATCTACATGTGAGCGCGTCGTCATTGTTCGAGCTTGGTGACGGTGTCTCCGCCTCTCTGTCCTCAGTTGATTGTTCTTGTTCTCCGTTGATTATGGTCCCGTGGTTGTAGTTGTTCCCCACTTGACGTAGACCTTTGGGAGTCCCGAGATGTTGATCTTATCCTTGTGTGTTGGCCTTGTTCCATCCAATTGTATACCCTGTTATTTCGGTAATCATTGCAGTCCCTTAGAAACGTTTTTCCTTTTGGTTGTCTCTATCCTTTTCTGACTGCTGTTAGTGTATTTGATATTTTGTCTTGCAGCTTTTCATATTCTTCTTTAGACATGATGTTTTGTAGTTGCAATTCGATGGAACGTATCTTTGTTTTTGTTTCGGAAATTGCTGCCTGTAAATGCATCAGAGTGAGTCATCAGATCAAATGAACACTTGTTCAAAATTTGTTCGAACTTCGAACAATAGTCTGTATTATCCTTAAAGGTAGGTTTAATTTTCATCCTTAGTCCTCTTGGAATGGTCATGGTTTTTACATATTCAGCGAACGTCATGCTATGCAGTTCATAGCTTTTGGAGTCTCCTGGCTTCTTTCTCAAGGTCTCTCTTGCTTTGAGATCTGCTACAGGAGTTTGAAGCAATTCACTGGATTAGGTTACTTGAGATAGAACCGTAGAGATTTCTTCATCCGTATATGACGAGATGTTATCTGCCATGGTTTTTAGCAGGAGCTGATTCAAATTAGGGATAGGTACGTTTTTATACAAACTTTGTAGACACCTGCTTCTGTTAAGCTGTGGATAGGGTTCCCAGCCCCATCAACATACGTAATACAAATCACAGCCAGAAAATTTGTGTAAGTTGATTTGTGATTTTATTTATTTAATTTTTTTTAATTCAGAAAAATGTGAAATGCGGCTTTCCTTGTGCGAACGTTTTGGGAATAGGTTTTAGTAAGGTGTTTTTTGTACATCTGGATATTTTATTGGTCTTCTTTTTAAATAAGATGTTTATATTTTCAAATTATTTGTTTCCAAAAGCCACTTCTCTCAGGGCATGACCACCATATATGTAGGAAGGAGCCCTTGTCCTTTTGACACCTCCAGCAGAGATCTGAAGTGGATCCATACATCTTGCTTAACCTGGTAAGCCTAGTAACTCCGTTGGAGAGGTTGGTAACTTTCGGAATTGAGGTGGTAGAGAGATAACAGTCATCAGACATTCTGAAGCAGTCTCCAATAGTTAGAAGAGGTGAAGTGTATTTGGAGCATAGGTCTCTTACTCAATATGGAAACTCCCAGAAATATGTGGCCAGGAGGAGGGTGTTATCTTTCGGGGTCTGTTCATGTCTTGACTGGTCAGAAAGGACCAGTTTTCTCAAAGGGTGTTCCGCTAAACATTCCTCTAATATGACCCAATGTTTATGGACAGGCTTTCTGATCCAGTCCACTATCCGGCTGAGATGGACTGCTTTGTAGTACCTTTTTAAGGAAGGAAGTCTGATTCCGCCTTTGTGAAATGAGAGCAGAAGGATCTTTTGTGAAATTCTTGGTTTTGTTGAACCCCAATTTTAGGAGGAACAGATTTTGCGGAATGAGTTAAAGAAGCTGCGGGGGAGTTTTATTGGAAGTGCTTGTAGTAGGTAGGTTATTTTGGGAACTAGTGAGTTAAAAAAATGTTCTTGCGGCCTAGTCATGATGTAAAGGTGGGTGACCAGGAGCTGAGTGTTTCTGGGTTAGATTTTAGTAGTGGCAGGTAGTTAAGGTTGTAAAGTTTATTAGTGTCTGAGGGAATGTTAACTCCCAAGAATTTTAATGAGGTAGTGGCCCATTCAAACGGGGAGTTAGCACGTAAAGATTGTATTTTTTTGAGTGGTGATTTACTCCCAGTGCTTCAGACTTTGCAATGTTGATTTTGAAGTTAGATATGTATCCAAAGTCACGGAATAGATCCACAATGGCTGGGAAGGCTTGTGCAGGGTTTGATCATTAAAAGTAAATCTCTGCATATGCAGGTTGTTTAAATTCGAGTACTTTGCATTTTAAACCCCTTATCTCATGGCATTGTCTAATGAGTTGCATGAGAGGTTCTACCGTCAATATAAATAGGATTAGAGATAAAAGGCATCCCTGTCTGTTGTCGTTAATAATCACCGCCAGTGAAAGGGTGTCATTTGCTTTGATATAGGCACTTGGTTTCTTGTACATCGTGAAGATTGCTCCGATTTAAAGGAAGCTTGAAATCCCATCTGAGCCAAAGTTAATTTGATAAACTGCCAAGCCACTCTATCAAAGGCCTTCTCGTGTTGGTTCCCAATAAGACTATAGAGCTATTTCTAGTGTTCATCGAGCAACAAAGTGCTCGGGTCGAATCCCTTGGAATGCTCGGGTGCTCTACCTAGCACAATGGTAGTCAATGGGAAAACACGAGCATTAAGCCAGGCACCACCTTCTCTGAAGAGGGGAGGGTGTCTGGTTTATAGGAAAAGGTCAGAAATTGATGGAAACGGGGGGGCGGAGCTAACGTCGGAGCCGGATGGCTGTGTGATGTGAAGCTCTCCTGACAACGATTCCCTCAGAAGCTCCAATCTTCAGCGATTCAAGCTCAAAATGGTCAAGATCGGGGGCCCTAGACCTGCTGACACTCCAGAACCGCCCAGATCAACTTCTCAAGCGGGCGGCATGGAGAAATTTATAAAGAAAGCGGCTCAGTCCTATGCGGCCAGAGACTCCAAAATGGCGCCGGAACCACCACGCACGCCGAGGAGTAAGCAGCAAGCCGAATGCACCGCTGAAAAGGTGAGAGACGAATCCCCTGAGGCGGGCACGCTTGCACTCTCTCGCTCCTTCCTAAAGAGAGCATTATCAGAGGCCCTGGAACCGCTTAAGTCTGACCTCGGCTCCATTAAGGAAGATATGAAGCATATTGGCAGACGGGTGGAGGCTCTGGAAGAAGCGAATATTGCCCTTACCTCGCACCAGGCTGCAGTCTCTGACCACTTAAGCGCTCACCAGAAGCACCTTAACTCCCTCTATATTCAGCTAGAGGACCAAGAGAACAGAAGCAGGAGAAATAACCTCCGCTTCAGAGGGATACCAGAATCAGTAAACACTGAAGAGATCCCTGAAACGGTGATGCAGATGTGTATGAAGCTCCTAGGCCCTGACTCCACACATGAAGTTCTCATTGACGAGCCCACAGAGCCCTGCGCCCCAAGCCTCAGTCCACAGAACCGCCCAGAGAGATAATCTGCAAATTTTTGCATTTTCCTGTTAAAGAGGCAATCTTAAATGGGGCAAGAAACACCCCTCTACTGGCATGGGATAATAACCCAATCTCCATATTCCAGGACCTAGCCCAATCCACGCTTAAAAAACGTAAAGCCTTGAAACCGCTCACCGACCTACTGAGAAACAAGAAAATCATATACAGATGGCTATTTCCGTTTGGGCTATCCTTCTTTCACAATGGTCGCAGAATCTCCATCCAGTCGCACATCGATTTGGAAAGAGCTTATGACGCCCTACAAATCTCAACGCTCCCAATTGAAAACTGGGACTTAATACAGGATATCTCTGAGCTTCCTGCCCTGACATCACACGGACCGTGGGAGACCCCTCGCACCCAAAGGTCTCAAAAGACGAGAAGAAATCGCCAATCATCTTCCTCCAAGAGACTGACACTGACTGATGACTGACCAACATCAGGTTAACCCTTCCAATCCCCAAGCGGGAAAAAGTTATCTTATCTGACTTATATGCAGCCATTCCCCTGATAGTTAATATACCATTAGGGTTAAGTACATGGTTGAAAGAAGATCAGTACTGATTATTCTTACCCTCTTATTCTTACTTAGAAGTGACATATTCCTCTTCCTAATATTAGAGGATTATTTTGATTATAACTGGAGCTTGCATCTTTCTCCTTAATGAGGGATCGTAGTAGTTGTACTCTAATAAGAGTAATGCAATACCCCCCCCCCCCTGCCACTAACCATAGCTGGTTTCCACAGTTTGGTGCCACTTTGGCGCTATTTTTGGTTATGTTTGTGTTTCTCCTTCTGTTTTGTTAACCTATTTTTGTCCCTAGATAGGTCTCAAGAATGCAACACTATGTTTGTTCCATTTGCTGATATACACCTGCAGATCTGCGACGCCCTCTCTTTTCTCTGGAGTCATCGCTTACCTCGGCGTGGCACCCCCCCCCTCACTCTGGTCAGTTGATTATACACACTTTCCTCCTGCACTTTTAGATTCACTCATATTTTACATCTCTTATAACCATGTCGGACTTGAGAGTTGTAACTTATAATGTGAAGGGGTTGAGGTCCCCATCTAAGAGATGTCAGATTCTATCTCAACTAAACAGAGAGAGATGTTCGGTAGTTTTCCTACAGGAAACTCACTTTAAGCATGGCAATTACCCAAATCTTTCCTTTTCTAAATTCCCTACTTGGCACCACTGTGGGGCTGGGGGTGCCGCCTCGAGGGGAGTCAGTATTGGCTTCCATAGAAATTTACCCTTCCTCTATAACTCCCATGTGCAAGACCCTGAAGGCAGATTTTTGATACTTAAAGGTATGATAGGATGTTCACTATATACACTTGTGAATGTATATGCACCCAATACAGAACAGATCAGCTGGCTAGCTACTCTTTTATCACTAATTGAAGCTCACAGAGAGGGCATTCTAATTATAGCCGGTGACTTCAACATAGCCTTTAATCCGCTACTGGACACCACTTCCAAAAAATCAACCATTTCCCAAAAAGCCCTGGGCTTTCTTCAGACTAAACTTCTGGAGCTTGGCGTCTCTGACATATGGCGTTGTCTTAACCCACAAAGCTTAGACTACTCCTTCTACTCCCCCGCTAACAGATCCTATAGTAGGATTGACTATATCCTTATCTCAAAAGAACACCTACAACTATGCTCACATGCAAAGATTGGTGACATAACACTCTCGGACCATTCCCCCATTTTCTGTGATATACACCCCCCCATCAGATCCAATAGAAAGTCCAATTGGAGGTTCAATGAATCCTTGCTGGGAAATGAAAGACACATTACCCATATTTCCGCCCTCCTAGTGGAATACTTCTCAATCAATAATACTGAGGATATCTCCCCCCATACACTTTGGGATGCTCAAAGCTTTTATAAGAGGCAGATTGATTAGCCTATGCTCTTTCCTGAAAAAACAGTCCGAGAAAAAAACTTTCTATTTTGCTATCTAAAATCCACAGGCTGGAAAAAACACACAAACAGTCTCTATTAGCCCAACATCTTTCAGAACTCACCTCCCTTAGAACTGAATTAAAAAATCTCCTTAATGAGAAGTCCGCTAAGTACTACCTCTCTGCACAGCAGAAGGTTTTCGCCCATGGAAATAAAGCCTCTAAATTTGCTATTCAAAGAATTAAGCAGAGACTAACCTCCCGTTATATTCAAAGCATTAGATCCCCTCAGGACTGCTCATTGTTTAAAGCCAATGAAATAGCTGACCAATTCAGGAAGTTTTATGAATCTCTATATAATCTCCGCCCCCCCCCCCCTCAGTACTCCCTGACCCCTCACTAAACAGACATACTAATATTAATACCTTCCTATCTTCCCTCAGACTGCAGACATTATCTATGTCCCAAAAGGAATCTTTGTCCAAACCATTCACCACTTCGGAAGTAGTAGCAGCCATCAAGGCGACCCCCAAAGGGAAGTGCCCAGGTCCGGACGGGCTTCCTATAACTTATTACTCTACATTTAAAGACACTCTCCTCCCCTTTTTGCTCCCAATCTATAACCTGGCCTTAGACGAGCATCCGCTCTCAGCAGATATGACTAAAGCCACGATCACCGTCATCCCCAAACAGGGCAAGGACCCCACCTCATGTTCAAATTATCGCCCTATCTCCTTATTGAATGTGGATCTTAAATTACTCTCGAAAATGTTAGCCACTAGACTGCAATGTCTTTTACCTCAATTAATTAACCCAGACCAAGTAGGGTTTGTTAGAGGCAGAGAGGGCAAAGATAATACCACTAAAGTTTTAAACGCATTATATTATGCCTCCCACAGATCCTCCCCCTAGTTTTGCTTGGCACAGACGCCGAAAAAGCGTTTGATAGAGTAGACTGGACATTCATTTCTTTAGCTCTATCAAAATTCCAAATACCAACACCATTTATTAATGCTATTTTCGCTATGTACAATCATTCTTCGGCGTCTGTGTCAGTCAATGATACATTATCACCTAGTTTCCCCATTAGAAATGGGACAAGACAGGGCTGCCCACTTTCTCCTCTTATTTTTGTCCTAGTGATGGAAACTTTGTTACAGTCCCTTAGACAAAACCCAGATATTAAAGGCCTGAAGGTTGGTGGTTGTGACTTTAGATTGGCTGCATTTGCAGATGATTTATTAATTATTACCACTAACCCACTTGTTTCCATTCCCGTAATTTTATCCAGTCTCAAGCATTTCGGTGCTTTGTCTAACTTCAAAGTCAATGCGTCCAAATCCCAGATAATTCACATGGGCCTCTCCTCGCATACTCTTTCATCTCTAAAAAGGAATTCTCCTTTTAATTGGCAAACCCAGCAACTGACTTACCTGGAAGTGAAGATATCCCCGATCCTAGGTGAACTATTCAATCTGAACTACAAGCCTCTTTTATCATCGTTAATAACCCAATTAGACTCCCTAAACTTTCCCTATTTGTCTTGGTTTGGGAGAAAAAACATTCTTATGTCTCTGGTAATACCTAGACTCACGTACTTGATGCAAGTACTTCCCATTGAAATTCCCAAATCCTACTTTTCCGCCCTAAACAAAAACATTCGTAAATTTATATGGCAGGGGAAAAAACCCCGTATTTCTTTCAATACCTTAACTAAGCCAAGATCCGATGGGGGAATCGGACTCCCTGACCCTGAGACCTACATGAAAGCAATACAACTGGCTAGAGCAATAGATTGGATTAGGAATCCTCCTCACAAATTGTGGTTAGCGTTAGAAAACTCTTTTTTACCCTCCCCTATTAGGGCCCTCGTTCTGGCCGATAGACCCCCTTTAGTCCCCAGCACTATACCAAATCCATTGATTCGAAATACTCTTAAGGTCTGGAGGTGGTTCTCGGCCAGCACGGGTGCTCTGACTCTCCCTTCTCCTTTCATTTCTGTTAAAGATGTTATTGCACTAGCTCCTAAGGATTTGAGACAGCTGCCCCCTCTCCCTTGTGAATCTAGGGCTTGAGGTGTCAAAACTTTTCAAGGATGATGGAGGTATCCTTTCAGATCAAGAAATGTGTGGCCTTTTCAAGGTTACTATTAAAAATCCCTTTCTCTTAAGCTTTATTAGAAAGGAATCACTCCTTATTGCGAAAAAAACCTCACCAGCCCAAGACCTTATGTGGTTTGACAGGATGATGGGAGCTTCTTTGTATCCCTCTAAAGCTATTTCAAATATATATAAACAGCTTAAGTCTCCCCCCATCTCTGTCAAACCAGCCGCGATTGGGCTTTGGGAAAAAGACTTGCAGCGGAAATTAACAGCAGAAATATCGGATTTATTGATCACCCCGCACAAAATTTCTAGATGTATTCTCATCCAAGAAAATAGTTACAAAATCCTGATGCGCTGGTACAAGACCCCGGATAAGACATGTCTTTATAATGCCAACTACTCTGATGTTTGCTGGAGATGCAGCAAAGAAAGGGGCTCTTACTTTCACGTTTGGTGGTCCTGTGCCCTGATCCAGCCTTGGTGGTCCAATATTGTCAAACTCGGTAATCAGATTTGCCAGACCTCTTTCCCTTGCATTCCTGAGATCGCTTTGTTAAGCCTGGGTCTGAAGGGGACTAAGTCTCGGAAATCGGCCCTTTTTTCTTTTATGATGGTAGCCGCCAGATTGTTGATTCCTAAACTCTGGCTATCCCCAGACAGGAACACTGGATTAACAGGCTTGACCAAATATATCGGCTGGAGGAAATTTCCCACTGGGAACAACGAACCAGACACATCTTTCTTCAGATTTGGTCCCCGTGGAGGGAATTTAGAAAGTTCTCTTAGACTCCTGGAGTCATTCCCTGCTTTATCAACTTAGAACAAGCACAAATTTGGTACTCCTACTCACCCAGAGGGGTCGGATCCGGAAAGCGGGTGGGTTTCTGCCCTACCTCACTGGGAAATACAGTAACGGGTGTGCATCTGAAAAGGTTGTGACTTACACATAGAGTTGTACCTTGAGTGTTGTTAAATGCCTATCATATTGAGACCAACTTGGTCCCCTACTTAGTTTGTTTCTTTTTATTTCCTTTTGTACTTGTGTTGTCCTGCTTTTATTTTTGTGAGGATTGTGCTGTATTAGTGCCTGGTCTAACTATATGGATCTTTACTGACTGTATGTACAATCTAATTGTTCATTGTCATACTTTTCCGTGTATGTATTATGAAAAACAATAAAAATTGTTAATATCAAAAAGAAATTGATGGAAACACGACCGAAATGGTTCGGGAACAGCATGGGGAGGAGGTCTGGATGCATCATGGACTCCCAGGTCGCTGCTTGGAACTATGTTGTCCGAGCAGTACACCACTTTTACAGACTGACACTAATACTCACCAAACGGAAGATAAAATTTGATTTTAGAGGAAAAATTGTTAGAAAACATTCTTTCCTGTATATTTACTTGTATATAAAGTGCCAGTACTGCCAAAAATTGCAAGGAAGAGGCATTTCGATACAACCTGTATATCGCATAAAGGAGGGCCTCATTCACATTGTGGTACAATTGTTTAGGTAGTGGGACTCCTACACACACAAAGCCTATGCACTAAGTCAGGCATGCTCAACCTGCGGCCCTCCAGCTGTTGCAAAACTACAACTCCCATCATTCCCGGACAGCCTACAGCTATCAGCCTACAGAAGGGCATGGTGGGAGTTGTAGTTTTACAACAGCTGGAGGGCCGCACGTTGAGCATCCCTGCACTAAGTGAAAGGGCTGCCAAAAATTACAAGGAGCTGACACTCTAATACACCCTTTATTACCCATAAAGGAGGGCATCATACACCCTTAAATTAATTGATGGCCTGCTGTTGACCCTCAAACATTAGGGGCGAGTGCCTCCTGCTGATCTGACCATTAAAAAAAATTATGGGCGAGGGCCTGCTAGTAGCTGACCCTCTAAAATATTGTAGGTGAGGGCCTGCAGGTGAGCTGCCCCTCAACAACATTAGTAGCGAGGGCAGGCTAATAAGCATGTTCATATGATAGAGGAGGACGAGAAAAGGAAGATTGAACCATATACCCTTTTTTGTGGTTGAAGGGGTGCATGGGAATTCAGTGTATTCAGTGCATTATAAAAAAAAAACACACATTTAAAGTGCCTTTATGTTCAGCCGCTTTATGCTGGTGTAGAAAAGTCGGGGGCAATCCAGGTCTTGTACATTTTTATAAGGGTCAACCGGTCAGCATTTTCAGGTGACAGGCGTTTGCGCTTATAAGTTATTATGCCCCCAGCAGCACTAAATACCCGTTCTGACAAAACGCTAGTGGCAGGGCAGGCCAGCACCTCCAAGGCATAGAGCCCCAGTTCGTGCCACGTGTCCAGCTTGGACACCCAGTAGTTGTAAGGCACTGAGGGATCATTGAGGACGCTGACACGTCTATGTACTCCTTCACCATCTTCCAAAAATTTTCCCTCCTTCAGACACTAGGCCGAGCATCAGGGTGAGGGTGCTGGCGGGGTGTCATGAAACTGTCCCAGGCTTTTGAGTGTTGCCCTCACTCTGTTGGAACTGCTGTGTGTTCCCCCTGGTCTCTCCTCCTCGGTTCCCCAAGGAACTATGTACTCTGGTGCCAGCGTTGAAACTTTTTTGGAGCAATTTTTCCACAAGGACCTTCTGGTATTGCACCATTTTGCTCGTCCTCTCCACCACAGGAATGAGAGATGAGAAGTTCTCTTTGTAGCGGGAGTCGAAGGGTGACCAACCAGTAATGCATAAAAAGTGTGGGTCACGGAGAAGGCAGCATAACATAAAGTCAGCCATGTGTGCCAGAGTCCCAACTGGCAAGACTTTGCTGTCATCATCAGGAGGATGACTCTCAATCTCCTCATCCTCTACCTCCTCTTCTGCCCATCCACGCTGAACAGATAATATTAAACTTCCATGGGTACTACCCCCTGTAGTGGATGCAACAGTCTCCAGCTCCTCCTTCTCCTCCTCCTTCTCCTCATCCTCCTCATCATCCAATTCGCACTGAGAAGAACAGAGGGTGGTCTGGCTATCACCCTGTGTAATGTCTTCCCTCATTTCCACCTCTTCTACATGCAAAACGTCGGCCTTAATTGTGAGCAGCGAGCGTTTTGAGTAGACACAGAAGTGGGATGGTGACACTGATAATGGCATTATCGCCGCTCACCATCTGTGATTCCGCTGTTTCTTAAAGCCTCACAGAGGTTAGACATCCATGCCCACTCCTCGCTTGTGAAGAGTGGAAGCAGACTGGAAAGGTGACGACCATGTTGCAGCTGGTATTCCACTGCTGCTCACAAAGCCTGGCCAACATGTGGAACATCGAGTTCCAGCGCGTGCTCATGTCGCACAACAGACGGTGAGCTGCCTGGCAATTGTAAGCGCTGCTGCAGCATTGACAGGCCGGCGGAAGCTGTTGATGACTTGCGGAAATGGGCACACATGCGGTGCACCTTCACCAGTAGCTCAGGCAATTTGGGGTAGGTTTTGACAAACCGCTGAACCACAAGGTTGAACACGTGGGCTAGGCATGGGATGTGTGTGAGCTTCCTCGGCTCCAAAGCCGCCACCAAGTTACTGCCATTATCAGACACCACCATGCCTGGTTCTAGGTTGAGTGGCGAGAGCCACAGCTCAGTCTGGTCTCTTATCCCCTGCCACAGCTCTGCGGCAGTGTGCTGATTTGTCACCTAAGCAGATCAGCTTAAGCACGGCCTGTTGAAGCTTCCCCACTGCAGTGCTACACTGCTTCCAGTTACCGACTGATGGCTGACTGGTGCTGCAAGAGGATAATTCAGAGATGGAAGTGGAGGAGGAGAAGGAGGGGATTGCAGCCACTAACATAGGTGGTGGCGGAAACCCTGATGGAATTAGGGCCCGTAATCCTTGGCATCAGTAGCACCTGTGCCATTCCAGGGTACGACTTGCTCCCGGCCTCCAACTTTCACCCAGTGTGCAGTCAGGGAAATGTAGCGTCCCTGGCCGAAAGCACTTGTCCATGTATCAGTGGTTAAATGGACAGTCCCAGTAACTGCGTTGGTCAGGGCACGGGTGATGTTACGGGACACATGCTTGTGTAAGGCAGGCATGGCACACCGTGAAAAATAGTGGCATCAGGGGACTGTGTAACGAGGGATGGCCGCTGACATCAGGCTGTGGAAGGCCTCCGCGTCCACAAGCCTAAATGGCAACATTTTCCAGGGCCAGTAATTTGGAAAGCTGCACACTTAGTGCTATGGCCTGTGGGTGGGTGGCTGGGTATTTGTGCTTGCGTTAAAATGCCTGGGGTAAGGACAATTCCATGTCCCAGCACAGCATACAAGTGGATGTGGTCGCTGATGGTGCTTGAGAAGGTCCAGGTGCAGGGTGGGAGGCATCCGGGTCTGTGCCTTCGACAAGGGATTGGCCAGCACGTAACACAGGGGAAGAGGAGGCAGTGGTGTGACCTGCAGACACAGATTGTGGACCCAGGAGTTCCTATTACGGTGCTTTGATGCCATGTGGCAGATCATGCTGGTGGTGGTGAGGTAGCTAGTGTTCACGCCCCTGCTCATTTTTGTATGGCACAGGTTGCAAATTGCAATTCTTTTGTCGTCCGCACTTTCCTCAAAAAAGCGCCAGACTGCGGAACACCTACCCCTTGGCAAGGGGTTGCTCCGGGGAAAAGTTGCAGGCCTGTTTGGTGTGGCCCGCCTTCTCCCTTTTGCCACCTCACTGCCTCTTCCAGCCTGTTTGCGGTGCTGCGGATCCCTCCCCCCTCTGTACTACTGTCCTCACTCGGCTTGCCACCTTCCCAGGTTGGGTCAGTGACTAAATCGTCCACCACCTCCTCTTCCACTTCCTCACTTTGATCATCCTCCTTACTTCTTGACCTAACAACCTCGGTTATTGACAACTGTGTCACATCCTCATCATCAACCTCTTTTGACACTAATTGCCGTTGACTTATTGATGATGATCCACCTCGTGAAACACTAATTGCCATTCCCCACCGTCATCCTCTTGTGACTGTATGCTTAAGAGTTTGTGAATTGGGTCACAAGTAGAGTTGAGCGAACACCTGGATGTTCGGGTTCGAGAAGTTCGACCGAACTTCCCGGAAATGTTCGGGTTCGGGATCCGAACTTCGTCCCGAACCCCATTGAAGTCAATGGGGACCCGAACGTTTCGGCACTAAAAAGGCTGTAAAACAGCCCAGGAAAGGGCTAGAGGGCTGCAAAAGGCAGCAACATGTAGGTAAATCCCCTGCAAACAAATGTTGATAGGGAAATTAATAAAAATAAAAATAAAATAAATTAAAAATTAACCAATATCAATTAGAGAGAGGTCCCATAGCAGAGAATCATGCTTCACGTCACCCAACATTGGAACAGTACATTGTCATATATTTAGGCCCCGGTACCCAGACAGAGGAGAGGTTCATTCAACTTTGGGTTGCCTCGCAATATAATGGTAAAATGAAAATAAAAATAGGATTGAATGAGGAAGTGCCCTGGAGTACAATAATATATGGTTAAGGGGAGGTAGTTAATGTCTAATCCCCACAAGGGATGGACAGGTCCTGTGGGATCCATGCCTGGTTCATTTTTATGAACGTCAGCTTGTCCACATTGGCTGTAGACAGGCGGCTGCGTTTGTCTGTAATGACGCCCCCTGCCGTGCTGAATACACGTTCAGACAAAACGCTGGCCGCCGGGCAGGCCTGCACCTCCAAGGCATAAAAGGCTAGCTTTGGCCACGTGGACAATTTAGAGACCCAGAAGTTGAATGGGGCCGAACCATCAGTCAGTACGTGGAGGGGTGTGCACACGTACTGTTCCACCATGTTAGTGAAATGTTGCCTCCTGCTAACACGTTGCGTATCAGGTGGTGGTGCAGTTAGCTGTGGCGTGTTGACAAAACTTTTCCACATCTCTGCCATGCTAACCCTGCCCTCAGAGGAGCTGGCCGTGACACAGCTGCCTTGGCGACCTCTTGCTCCTCCTCAGCCTTGGCCTTGGGCTTCCACTTGTTCCCCTGTGACATTTGGGAATGCTCTCAGTAGCGCGTCTACCAACGTGCGCTTGTACTCGTGCATCTTCCTATCACGCTCCAGTGCAGGAAGTAAGGTGGGCACATTGTCTTTTGTACCGTGGATCCAGCAGGGTGGCAACCCAGTAGTCCGCACACGTTAAAATGTGGGCAACTCTGCTGTTGTTGCGCAGGCACTGCAGCATGTAGTCGCTCATGTGTGCCAGGCTGCCCAGGGGTAAGGACAAGCTGTCCTCTGTATGAGGCGTATCGTCATCGTCCTGCGTTTCCCCCCATCCAAGCACCAGTGATGGGCCCGAGCTGCGTTGGGTGCCACCCCGCTGTGACCATGCTTCATCCTCATCCTCCTCCACCTCCTTCTCATCCTCGTCCTCCAGTAGTGGGCCCTGGCTGGCCACATTTGTACCTGGCCTCTGCTGTTGCAAAAAACCTCCCTCTGAGTCACTTCGAAGAGACTGGCCTGAAAGTGCTAAAAATGACCCTCGTCCTCCTCCTCCTCCTGGGCCACCTCCTCTTCCATCATCGCCTTAAGTGTTTTCTCAAGGAGACATAGAAGTGGTATTGTAACGCTGATAACGGCGTCATCGCCACTGGCCATGTTGGTGGAGTACTCGAAACAGCGCAACAGGGCACACAGGTCTCGCATGGAGGCCCAGTCATTGGTGGTGAAGTGGTGCTGTTCCGCAGTGCGACTGACCCGTGCATGCTGCAGCTGAAACTCCACTATGTCCTGCTGCTGCTCGCACAGTCTGTCCAGCATGTGCAAGGTGGAGTTCCACCTGGTGGGCACGTCGCATATGAGGCGGTGAGCAGGAAGGCCGAAGTTACGCTGTAGCGCAGACAGGCGAGCAGCGGCAGGATGTGAACGCCGGAAGCGCGAACAGATGGCCCGCACTTTATGCAGCAGCTCTGACATGTCGGGGTAGTTGTGAATGAACTTCTGCACCACCAAATTTAGCACATGCGCCAAGCAAGGGATGTGCGTCAAACCGGCTAGTCCCAGAGCTGCAACGAGATTTCGCCCATTATCGCACACCACCAGGCCGGGCTTGAGGCTCAACGGCAGCAACCACTCATCGGTCTGTTGTGCGGTGTGGGGCCTGTCCCCCAAACATATGAGTTTCAGAATGGCCTGCTGACGTTTACCCCAGGCTGTGCTGAAGTTGGTGGTGAAGGTGTGTGGCTGACTGGATGAGCAGGTGGAAGAAGAGGAGGAGGAAGCTGAGTAGGAGGAGGTGGCAACAGGAGGCAAAGAATGTTGCCCTGCGATCCTTGGCGGCGGAAGGACGTGCGCCAAACAGCTCTCCGCCTGGGGCCCAGCTGCCACTATATTTACCCAGTGTGCAGTTAGGGAGATATAGCGTCCCTGGCCGTGCTTACTGGTCCACGTATCTGGTTAGGTGGACCTTGCCACAGATGGCGTTGCGCAGTGCACACTTGATTTTATCGGATACTTGGTTGTGCAGGGAAGGCACGGCTCTCTTGAAGTAGTGCCGGCTGGGAACAACATACTGTGGGACAGCAAGCGACATGAGCTGTTTGAAGCTGTCCACCAGCCTAAATGACAGCATTTCATAGGCCAGTAGTTTAGAAATGCTGGCATTCAGGGCCAGGGATCGAGGGTGGCTAGGTGGGAATTTACGCTTTCTCTCAAATGTTTGTGAGATGGAGAGCTGAACGCTGCCGTGTGACATGGTTGAGATGCTTGGTGACGGAGGTGGTGGTGTTGGTGGTACATCCCCTGTTTGCTGGGCGGCAGGTGCCAACGTTCCTCCAGAGGCGGAGGAAGAGGCCGAGGCGGCAGCAGCAGAAGAGGCCGAGGCGGCGGCAGCAGCAGAAGAGGCCGAGGCGGCAGCAGCAGAAGAGGTAGCAGGGGGAGCCTGAGTGACTTTCTTGTTTTTAAGGTGTTTACTCCACTGCAGTTCATGCTTTGCATGCAGGTGCCTGGTCATGCAGGTTGTGCTCAGGTTCAGAACGTTAATGCCTCGCTTCAGGCTCTGATGGCACAGCGTGCAAACCACTCGGGTCTTGTCGTCAGCACATTGTTTGAAGAAGTGCCATGCCAGGGAACTCCTTGAAGCTGCCTTTGGGGTGGTCGGTCCCAGATGGCGGCGGTCAGTAGCAGGCGGAGTCTCTTGGCGGCGGGTGTTCTGCTTTTGCCCACTGCTCCCTCTTTTGCTACGCTGTTGGCTCGGTCTCACCACTGCCTCTTCCTCCGAACTGTGAAAGTCAGTGGCACGACCTTCATTCCATGTGGGGTCTAGGACCTCATCGTCCCCTGCGTCGTCTTCCACCCAGTCTTGATCCCTGACCTCCTGTTCAGTCTGCACACTGCAGAAAGATGCAGCAGTTGGCACCTGTGTTTTGTCATCAGAGACATGCTGAGGTGGTATTCCCATGTCCTCATCAGGAAACATAAGTGGTTGTGCGTCAGTGCATTCTATGTCTTCCACCGCTGGGGAAGAGCTAGGTGGATGCCCTTGGGAAACCCTGCCAGCGGAGTCTTCAAACAGCATAAGAGACTGCTGCATAATTTGAGGCTGCAGACAGTTTCCCTGGTATGCATGGGGGTGATGTGACAGACTGATGGGCTTGGTTTTCAGGCACCATCTGTGCGCTTTCTGCAGAAGACTGGGTGGGAGATAATGTGAACGTGCTGGATCCACTGTCGGCCACCCAATTGACTAATGCCTGTACCTGCTCAGGCCTTACCATCCTTAGAACGGCATTGGGCCCCACCATATATCGCTGTAAATTATGGCGGCTACTGGGACCTGAGGTAGTTGGTACACTAGGACGTGTGGCTGTGGCAGAACGGCCACGTCCTCTCCCAGCACCAGAGGGTCCACTAACACCACCACGACCATGTCCGCGTCCTTTACTAGATGTTTTCCTCATTATCGTTCACCACAACAACAAAAATATTATTTGGCCCAATGTATTAAATTCAAATTCAGGCCTTTTTTTACAGACACCTAACACTATCTGGCATCTATTTAGGTCCCGTATTACACTAATACAGGCACAGCAGTAAAGACAGGTTTAGCTGACTATAAATTTGAGGCCTATTATTTAGGCGCTGGGTGACAGGTATACGTTTACGGACAGAATTAGACTGGGATATGCACAGTAGCGTGTGTGTGAAGTTATTCAGAATGACCCTATCAGCACCTTGATTCTGATATACCCTTTTAGGGATAAATTTAAAGTAGGCCTGATACAGCAGAAACCACTAATTTAGAGAATTGCTAAATTGGGAATTGTATTTCAACCCAGAACAAAAACTGTGCTTTGACGGACACTAAATAACTTGCCCAGCCACAGCAATAACCACAGATTTAGCTGACTATAAACTTAAGGCCTATTTAGGCGCTGGGTGACGGGTATAGGTTTACAGTCAGAATTAGACTGGGATATAGCCAAAAAACAACCACACTATTGAGGGTTAAATGCACTTGGTGACAGCTTGCCCCTGATGTAGTATATGGCCAAAAAATAACCACACTGTTGATGGTTAAATGCACTTGGTGTGACAGCTTCACCCTGATGTAGGATATAGCTAAAAAACAACCACACTATTGAGGGTTAAATGCACTTGGTGACAGCTTGCCCCTGATGTAGGATATAGCCAAAAAATAACGACACTATTGAGGGTTAAATGGACTTGGTGGCAGCTTGTGCTGGCGCACCACAAGACACAAAATGGCCGCCGATCACCCCAGAAAAAAGTGAATGAAAAACGCTCAGGGCAGCCTAAAAACAGTGAGCAATTGAATAGCAGCAGTTCAATCATCCACAGCTGCAGATCGATCTCTGAATGAAGTCTTTTGGAGGAGTTAATCACTGCCTAATCTCGCCCTAACGTCGCAGCTGCAACCTCTCCCTATGCTGATCAGAGCAGAGTGACGGGCGGCGCTACGTGACTCCAGCTTAAATAGAGGCTGGGTCACATGGTGCTCTGGCCAATCACAGCCATGCCAATAGTAGGCATGGCTGTGATGGCCTCTTGGGGCAAGTAGTATGACGCTTGTTGATTGGCTGCTTTGCAGCCTTTCAAAAAGTGCCAAGAAAGCGACTAACACCGAACCCGGACTTTTCCGAAAATGTTCGTGTCACGGACACCCCAAAATCCGGTACGAACCCGAACTATACAGTTCGGGTTCGCTCATCCCTAGTCACAAGATCTCATGTCCCTCTGTAAGCAGGCTTGTCGAGAGGCCCAAATGAAGGAATGGCGCTGAAAAGAGCTCCTCGGTATATCTGAATGTGGGATCACTTGTTTGGCAAGATTCTCCATGGTGTGAGGAAGGAGGATCAGGGTGAGGATTGTGTTGACCAGACTTTTGGCTACTGAGACTGGACTTTGTGGAAGACAGGGTGGTACTTAACCGACTAGAAGCATTATCTGCTGCAATTTAACCGACCACCCGGTCGCACTGGTCTGACTTAGAGAGCGTTGTCCTGCGCTGCCCTGCAAACTGGGACTTGAAGCTAGGTATCGTGGTTGATTGGCAGCAGGCAGAGTTTCAACGCGCCCATGGCCACGGCCTCTGCGTGCACCATCAGCATCACGGCCACTTCCCTGTCTTACTGCTCGCCTTCTTCATATTAAATGTTATATATCCTTGAAAGTATGTCACACGTACATTAGCGTACGATTTGTAAGTGTATGCGCAAAAAAAAGGTATTTGGGATGTGCACACGTTACACAGGAGAAATACAGCAGAAAATCTCGCTGATGTGTAAGAGGCAGCCCTGATCATCCAGCAACATTTCCAACACACATATATATATATCAGACTGTCATGTTTCCCTCCAGCCACCAGAGGCCACTGTGGCTGAGTAGGACAGTGAGAGGGGTTGTTTCCAGAGGATAAGGAGTTAAGGTTTTTTTTTCCCGGGCTGAGCAGAGAGCCTGGGCTGAAGGTGTCTGAGTACACAGGAAGAAGGACGCTGTCCACTGAGGGAGTTCCACATGGAAGATTAGAGTGATTTCTCCCTGCCTGCTGTGACACAGTATCTGGGACATTAGAGTGTGTTTGCTCTCTGACTGAGCTGATGTTTCCTGGTGCAGAAGAGAGACTGCTGCAGTGTGAGGCACTTACCAGCGGAACTGTGAGTGAATTCCAGGCCCTGCCTGATTATACGTCCTGAGCTGCTGATTATCTCTAACCAGAGTTACAGAGACTACAAAGTGAGGCTTGCAGCATCACCCCTGCCAGAGCTGAGCCACGCTGAAGCAAGCAAGCTAGCAAGCAACCAGATCAGGACCCAGACTGTATCTGCCTGTATGTGCCGGACACAGAACTGTGAGTGCACTGATGCTAATCTGAGCTAGGACATAGTGGAATAGGATTTAGTTTAGTGCACCGTAGAGGTGCACCCCGGGTAGCGGGGACAGATAGGACTACCTAGAAGAGAGTAGCCTGCCATTTTCTGTACTTGTGTTTGTGATTCATTTGTGTTCTTTATGCAAATTTCCATTATCATTATTGTGAATTCTCAAGCTGTTCATACTGTAAATCTGCTTTTCCGGCAGTTAGAGTTCTCCTTTAATAAAGCCGGTTTCTGCTTCAGCCTCCTTGTCTGCTGCACTGTACTTGAGTCCTGCTCTACGGTCTCTTCCTCTGCTGACCGTTACAGATGTTTGCAGCGGCTAATATAAAATTACAGGGAATGTCGCAGGTATTTTGGGATGTGGAAACGTTACACAGTACCCCAGGTGATGTCACTGTCCGCAGCAGACAGTCTACAGAAAGTACACTGGATGTCAGTAATATTTTTGGGATGCGCACACGTTACACAGGAGATGTAGCGCCGATAATGTCGCTGTCTGCAGCGGCCTAACTATTGCATGCTATTTAGCGCACATTGCGCTAAAAATATATATTGCTGCTGCCACACACAATAGTCCTTAAAAGTCTTTCAACTTACAAAAAAATAAAAAATGGACTCCCTACACTAGACATGTGTTATCTGGTGCTATATAACACCCATTGACGCGTTCTGGGCAGCCAATCACTGTAATGCCAGTAACCAACATGGCTACAGCATTACAGTGAAGGGGAGTACTTACCTGAACGTTTATTGGCTGTGTAGCAGCCAACAAATGTGCGGGGAGAAGACTTGAGCATTGCGCTCGAGCACATGAGGTATTCGGCCGAATACCGCCATGTGCCCAGCATCAAGATGCTCCAGCCGAACTGGTGTTTGGCCGAGCATGCTCGACCAACACTAGCTATTTCTTCTTTTCACCAGACCAATGGAATTTACTCTTTTGTATGTGTTGTCCTTGCCTTCTCTCTGGTATGAACCCTGTCTGATTGGGGTGTATCAGGTCTTTAAGTAAAGGTTTTATCTTGACTGATAAGATATGTGCATATATTTTGAGATCTAGGTTCAGCAGGGATATAGGTCTATAACTTGAAAATAACGTCTGATCTTTCTGCGGTTTGTGAATTAGTGATGTAGGCGTTTATGGTTCGTGGTGAAAATGGGGCACCAGATAAGGCCAAATTAAATATTTTGAGCATGAATGGTGTTAGGGTATCTTTGAAAGTAGTGTAATATAAAGCTGGGAGGCCGTCAAGGCCAGGGGACTTTCCCTTGGCTATTTGTGTCAGAGTGGTGGTAATATCTTTTGTAGTAATTGGAAGAACAAGTTTGGATGCTTGGTCTTTGGTTATAGTGGAAAGGTTGACTTTCTGTAGGAATTCACGTGTAAGTGCTAGTTTGTTGGCTATGACAGCCGGTTCAGACGAGCGTTTTACAGCGCGTTCCTACGCGCTGTAAAACACTCAACAGGCAAGAACCAATGATTCCCTATGGGAATGGTTCTCACCTGAGCGTTTTACAGCGCGTACGATCGCGCTGTAAAACGCCCGACGCCCCAAGAAGTACAGGAGCTTCTTTGGGGCGTCTTGTCGCGCGTTCCCGTACATAGGAACGTGCTGTAAAACGCTCAGGTCTGAACCGGCTGTAAAGGTCGGAATAGAATTTCGGAAATGCTGCTGCAATACTTTCATCAACTTTCAATAATGCATGTCCTGGTTGAAGGATCGCGGGTATTCTTGATTTACGCTTGCGTTGGCGTAGAGTTGCCAACATAAATTTTGTGGGTTTATTACTATGTGCAATTTTTTTTTGTCTTGATAGATCTAATTTGGCTGATTGAGCGTTTAGTATATTTTTCAGTTCATTTCTAGCTGCCAAAAGTTCCTCTAGCTTTTTTTTGTTTAAGGATCTTTTGTGGGCCCTTTCTAATTTAGAGATCTTATCGTACAAATGTTGTTGTCTCCCTTGTTTTTATCTTTAAATAAGAAGCTAGAGAGAGAAACTCCCCTCTGATCACTGATTTTGTGAGCTTCCCAGATCGTGTGAGGTGATATGTCATCTGATGTGTTTAAAGAGAGGATTTCTTCCAATTTGCTAGTTCTTTTCTTTTATATCTGTTCTGTCTAGTAAGGTCTCATTCAATCTCCATGTGAAGACCTTGGGGGGGAGTCAGGTTGTTTACAAGTCATAAATATTGGGGCATGGTCTGAATGAATTATGGAGCCAATCTGGGCCTCTGTGCAGAGATGTATTTGGTCTACTGATAGTCTATTCTATGGTAAGATTGATGTGGCGAGGAGACGTGTGTAAAATCTCCCATGGTAGGGTTGAAGCCAAACATCAATTAGTATACTTTTGTGCGATTATAATTTTTTTTTTTATGCAGACCAGAGTTTTTTTTCGGTACACTAGATGATCTACCAAAGGAGGTGTCCAACTTTGGGTTGAGAGATACATTGAAATCTCCTGCCAAAATATAATATACCCTCCCTGAACTCCTCCAGATGTTGCCAGAATTTTGTGAATCACTGTTTGTGCCGAATTCGGAGCGTAGATATTTGCAAAGGTGTATAATTGCCTGTTAATTCTCCCATTCGCAAGTATGAACCGACCCTCATTATCCAGCCTTAGATATACCAGGCAAAAATCTATATGCTTATGAAAACCCATACTGACTCCTAACCTGTTAGAATGTGGTGAGGAGCTATGGAACCAAAAGTTGCAGTGGGAGCGGGAAAGATTGGGAATCTTATTGTTTTATGTGTTTCTTGGAAAAAAATGTTAGCTCTTTCTTTTTTTAGAATTTGACTCCACTTAGCAGGTGTTTAAAAGCCCCTTACATTATATGAAGCTACTCGTATTTCAGCCATGATCAAGTTAGTAGTGGAAGGTGTGTGCATACAGTAGATGATCCTCCTAATATAACTGAAGGAGGTAAATTTTTAGTCCCATCTGGGGCCAAATTAGGTTTGACCTTCTGAGCCTTGTCAGAAGAGAGCAGCACTCTGGGATTAGAGAGCTGCATACATAAATTGAAATGTGAAGGGGAATTGTTACATGCTTCAAACAACACTGGGTAAATATAACGAGTTAACTATATTAAAGCATTTATAACGAAGCTCTAACAGGGATCTAAGTCCTGTGTGATCCCGTGGCTCCCAGCTTGGGGGGAGGTCTAGCTATCTCAAGAGAGATATAGCATAGTGCAGCTGAGGGAGACGCTGGATCTCACAGCAAGGTCAGAGGCCTGAAAAGGCCGTGACCTTGTTAAAAGGTATGTCTACTTTTATACGAACAACCAACTGTTTCTGTTCAGTAGGACCTTCAATCTTCCTCTGCGATAATACGGCATGGTGTCGGTCTTCCTGCTTTGTGCTTTGCCCATTGTAACAGTCTCCCACGATGTGGAAGGAGAGATTTCAGAAGGGATGCATATATCGTTTGTTGCAGATCAATCTGGTATATCCACATCCTCGATTTCCAGGGCAGTAAATATAACTCGCAAGTCTCTAGGTGTTCTGATGTACTTTTTGTCACGCTATGTAATTAGCATCCCAAAGGGAAACAACCATCGATAAGGGATGCGTTTGTCTGTCTGTCAATGGTTTAAGCATATGTCTTTTCAGGGTAACAGGAGCAAGATCTTGAAAGATTTGGATTGTTGATCCTTCATATTCGACTTGGGTGCCTTCCCTGGATTTTTTCATCACTTGTTCTTTTTGAGCAAAATTAAGGAGTTTGCATATGAGGTCTCTTGGTGGTTCATTAGATTTAGGTTTAGGTCTTAGGGCTCTGTGTGCCCCTTCTATAAGTATAGGGTCAGAGTAATCCTCTCCTAGTAGTGATTGACAGATCTCGAACACTACTTTTGGTATCGCATCAACCGCTACCGATTCTGGGACTCCCCTTAGGCGAATGTTGTTCCTTTTGCCTCTGTTGTCTTGGTCTTCGATGTAATCGTAGAGATAGTTGATATGATGTTGATAGACGGCTAGCGTGTCCGAATTCTGTTTCGTGTAGCTTGTTACGGCAGTCTGTGTAGCTTCCAGTGCCTCTACTCTGTGGCCTATCTCTCAGTTCTTTTTTCATTTATGTCAGCTCTTCTAGTACTGGGTTTTAGGCTTTTGATAACACTTGAGATGAAGGACCTGGAGATGGGTAAATCTGATGGAGTGTCTGTAGTTTCATCATCTTCGCTGTCTCTTCTTTGATGTTCTAGCTCCAGACGAGACTAAGAGCCTTTTAGTGTAGCAGACTGCATTGCTGGTTGTGGTAAAGCTTTTTTCATGATGTATTTGTCAAGATCTGATTGTGCCAGAGCCAAATTCTTGTAGGGCTTCGGTGTTTCCTGGCTGTAGCCCTTGTATTTGCCCACTTTCACCACATGTGCATGGGGTGTAAACTCCTTTTTTTTGCTTCTAATTAGCCCTTCTAGTGCTAGGGTCTTATAACATGGTCATGTGTGAGTAGTCCACCAGTATTGTAAAGGGGAACAGCTCTCCCATCACCTTTCTGTGGTTATAGTTTTGCTCTTTGACATAAACTAGGTAGACCCCCCAAAAAATTGGGTCTTTGGCCCTTTAAAAGGTGATCAGCTAGATAGGCCTCGGTTTGTGAGTGCAGAAGTCTGGTTAGAAAAAATTGGGTCTGAGGCCCTTAGCAAAAATGAAACTGGATGAAACTCTTTGTACTGTTGGAGAGGTCCAAAAAATCGGGGCTGTGACCCTTTCAGGTGTTAAATCTCAGTATGACCCAAGTCAGGGGTTCCAGAAAAATTCAGGCCTCGCCTGTTTATTTATAATGGTGTTGGAGAGCTGCCCTGTGATGACTATAGCCTAACTGAGGGTGAGTGCGGTAAGTAGTGGGGGGGGGGGGGGGTGTCCTGGTAATCGGTTTGTGCTAAAATTGCAGGGATGGGGATTGCCTCTGCACCAATGTCCCTCTGATGTGTGCGCTGACACTGCAGGCCGCAGTTCGCTCTGCGGCGTGTATGCTGACTGAAGCAGGTCCAAGGGATCCGAAGGACCACAACATCTACTTGTCCTCTGCGAGTATCAGCACCGTGCTACAGTACCATGGCTTATGCTTACGGAGGGTGGCTGGTTTCAGGCTGGGCTCTTGTGAGTGAGATTCGTTTGGAATCAGTTTCCGGTATCAGACGTCACGTAAATTATTATTTTTTTTCTACCATGGAACTGTATGGTGAACGGATGCCACTATACGGCATCAGTCTGAGGCATCTGTTAACGCATGCATTAAATGGATTGCAAAAATAGGATGTGAACCCAGCCCTAGTGTCAGAATAAGCACCAGTACACAGCGGAGAAGCGAGGCCGCCATGTACTGACAGAGCGCTACCTGGTCCTGGTGATCAGGGATGAGGACTGTTTCCCAAGGATCATTTTCTACAGGGAAATACAGGGCACAGTATAATACACTAGAATATGTATAATATAAAGATATTATCCCTACCCCCGAATAATAATACAATTAGGTGGTCATTTATTATATAGAAATACGTCTGTTAGGCGCATTGTGCTTCTACGCAATTAAATTTATATAGTTTAATTCTTATGATATTCTATATTTAATTATATGCTCCCATCTAGTGGCCGTTTTTGGTAATGCAATTGTTTTTCTTTATCTGTGATTCATTTCCTTGCTCCACCCCGTCTTCTGTGTACCTCACTTCCTGTTTCTTCATACTGTTCCAGACATTTGCACAGGTACACATGTATTCTCATGTACACTTACAAAAGCATATTTTGACCACACAATACCGGAATCCATCTGTTCTGCTGTACTCTATCTGGCTTACAGAATAAAGCAACTTACACGGACAAACTCAGTGTTGGTGAGTTCAAGCTATCTGATGAGGATTGTCTGCAGTGATTATATCTGCTCATACAGGCCAGGCATAGAGGTCTCACTAGGGATAAATCGCTATTACAACAATCTGAGTTGGTAAAGTCAAAAGATGAATATTCCTACAGCCTGCTGTCTATATGTGTGTGCCTAATCTGCAATCAAGCTCAGTGCCATCCGCCATCTTGTGAAAGCACATGGTTGCACAAGCTTACTGCACTTCAAGTGAATGTTGAAAACTGTTTCTCTACATAGCACTGTTACCTCACCTGTTGTCTTAAAGAGACAGTACCATTTTTTGCAAAACCGTAAAAAAAATGTCTAGACAAGGCTCTGAACACTCTTATGGCTGAACCAACGCAGATACATCATGCCTCTGAACCGAAAGACGTACAGGGAACAGATTCTGCAGATACAGTCCTGATCAAAAGTTTAAAACTTAGAAAAATGGCAAAAAAATCATATTTAGCATGGCTGGATCTTAACAAGGTTCCAAGTTGAGCTTCAACATGCAACAAGAAGAAATGAGAGTGAGACAAAACATTTTTTGAGCATTCAATTTAATGAAAACCAACGAATAAACTGAAACAGGCTGTTTTTCTGCTGATCAAAAGTTTAGGACCACACCTCCAAAAAAAAAATAAACCCCCCCTCCAAAACAGAAATCCAACTTCCAAACATGAACTCAGTAATGAGTAGCTCCACCGTTATTGTTTATCACTTCAAAAATTCATTTCGGCATGCTTGATGCAAGCGTTTCCATGAGGTAAGTGGGAACATTTCTCCAAGTGGTGAAGATGGCCACACGAAGGCCATCTACTGTCTGGAACTGTTGTCCATTTTTGTAAACTTCCCTTGCCATCCATCCCCAAAGGTTCTCAATTGGATTTAGATCAGGGGAACATGCAGGATGGGCCAAAAGAGTGATGTTATTCTCCTGGAAGAAGTTCCTTGTCCTGCGGGCATTGTGTACTGTAGCGTTGTCCTGTTACCACACAGACGAGGCCCTCCGTCATGAGGAATGCTCTCTGCGACATCTGGACATACCAGCGGCCGTTTGACGCCCCTGCACTTCCTGAAGCTCCATTGTTCCACTGAAGGAAAAAGCACCCCAGACCATTATGGCGCCCCCTCCACTGTGGCAAGTAGAAAACATGTCAGATGGGATCTGCTTGTCATGCCAGTAACGTTGGAAACCATCAGGACCATCAAGGTTAAATTTTTTTCTCATCAGAGAATAAAACTTTCTTCCACCTTTTGAATGTCCCATGTTTGGTGCTCTCTTGCCAAGTCCAAGCAGTTGTGTGGCGTTCAAGGAGACGAGGTCTTTGAAGCCCTTCAGTCTCAGATGCCGTCTGATGGTTTATGGGGCTGCAGTCAGCACTAGAGTTGAGCGAACACCTGGATGTTCGGGTTCCAGAAGTTCGGCCGAACTTCCCGAAAATGTTCGGGTTCGGGATCCGAACCCGATCCGAACTTCGTCCCCAACCCGAACCCCATTGAAGTCAATGGGGACCCGAACTTTTCGGCACTAAAAAGGCTGTAAAACAGCCCAGGAAAGGGCTAGAGGGCTGCAAAAGGCAGCAACATGTAGGTAAATCCCCTGCAAACAAATGTGGATAGGGAAATGAATTAAAATAAAAATTAAATAAATAAAAATTAACCAAAATCAATTGGAGAGAGGTCCCATAGCAGAGAATCTGGCTTCCAGTCACCCACCACTGGAACAGTCCATTCTCAGATATTTAGGCCCCGGAACCCAGGCAGAGGAGAGAGGTCCCGTAACAGAGAATCTGGCTTCATGTCAGCAGAGAA
Organism: Bufo gargarizans; assembly: GCF_014858855.1. Classification (NCBI taxonomy): domain Eukaryota; kingdom Metazoa; phylum Chordata; class Amphibia; order Anura; family Bufonidae; genus Bufo; species Bufo gargarizans. The sequence continues at coordinate 22,131,522 of NC_058084.1, read as the reverse complement.
TTAGTCTGCATGTCATAGCAGAGAATCAGGCTTCACGTCACCCAACATTGGAACAGTCCATTGGCATATATTTAGGCCCAGCACCCAGGCAGAGGAGAGAGGTCCCGTAACAGAGGATCTGACTTCAGGTCAGCAGAGAATCATTCTGCATGTCATAGCAGAGAATCAGGCTTCACGTCACCCAACATTGGAACAGTCCATTGGCATATATTTAGGCCCCGGCACCCAGACAGAGGAGAGGTTCATTCAACTTTGGGTAGCCTCGCAATATAATGGTAAAATGAAAATAAAAATAGGATTGAATGAGGAAGTGCCCTGGAGTCCAATAATATATGGTTAAGGGGAGGTAGTTAATGTCTAATCTGGACAAGGGATGGACAGGTCCTGTGGGATCCATGCCTGGTTCATTTTTATGAACGTCAGCTTGTCCACATTGGCTGTAGACAGGCGGCTGCGTTTGTCTGTAATGACGCCCCCTGCCGTGCTGAATGCACGTTCAGACAAAACGCTGGCCGCCGGGCAGGCCAGCACCTCCAAGGCATAAAAGGCTAGCTCTGGCCACATGGACAATTTAGAGACCCAGAAGTTGAATGGGGCCGAACCATCAGTCAGTACGTGGAGGGGTGTGCACATGTACTGTTCCACCATGTTAGTGAAATGTTGCCTCCTGCTAACACGTTGCGTATCAGGTGGTGGTGCAGTTAGCTGTGGCGTGTTGACAAAACTTTTCCACATCTCTGCCATGCTAACCCTGCCCTCAGAGGAGCTGGCCGTGACACAGCTGCCTTGGCGACCTCTTGCTCCTCCTCTGCCTTGGCCTTGGGCTTCCACTTGTTCCCCTGTGACATTTGGGAATGCTCTCAGTAGCGCGTCTACCAACGTGCGCTTGTACTCGCGCATCTTCCTATCACGCTCCAGTGCAGGAAGTAAGGTGGGCACATTGTCTTTGTAGCGTGGATCCAGCAGGGTGGCAACCCAGTAGTCCGCACAGGTTAAAATGTGGGCAACTCTGCTGTTGTTGCGCAGGCACTGCAGCATGTAGTCGCTCATGTGTGCCAGGCTGCCCAGGGGTAAGGACAAGCTGTCCTCTGTGGGAGGCGTATCGTCATCGTCCTGCCTTTCCCCCCAGCCACGCACCAGTGATGGACCCGAGCTGCATTGGGTGCCACCCCGCTGTGACCATGCTTCATCCTCATCCTCCTCCACCTCCTCCTCATCCTCGTCCTCCAGTAGTGGGCCCTGGCTGGCCACATTTGTACCTGGCCTCTGCTGTTGCCAAAAACCTCCCTCTGAGTCACTTCGAAGAGACTGGCCTGAAAGTGCTAAAAATGACCCCTCTTCCTCCTCCTCCTCCTGGGCCACCTCCTCTTCCATCATCGCCCTAAGTGTTTTCTCAAGGAGACATAGAAGTGGTATTGTAACGCTGATAACGGTGTCATCGCCACTGGCCATGTTGGTGGAGTACTCGAAACAGCGCAACAGGGCACACAGGTCTCGCATGGAGGCCCAGTCAGTGGTGGTGAAGTGGTGCTGTTCTGTAGTGCGACTGACCCGTGCGTGCTGCAGCTGAAACTCCACTATGGCCTGCTGCTGCTCGCACAGTCTGTCCAGCATGTGCAAGGTGGAGTTCCACCTGGTGGGCACGTCGCATATGAGGCGGTGAGCGGGAAGGCCGAAGTTACGCTGTAGCGCAGACAGGCGAGCAGCAGCAGGATGTGAACGCCGGAAGCGCGAACAGACGGCCCGCACTTTATGCAGCAGCTCTGACATGTCGGGGTAGTTGTGTATGAACTTCTGCACCACCAAATTCAGCACATGCGCCAAGCAAGGGATGTGCGTCAAATTGGCTAGTCCCAGGGCTGCAACGAGATTTCGCCCATTATCGCACACCACCAGGCCGGGCTTGAGGCTCACCGGCAGCAACCACTCGTCGGTCTGTTCTATACCCCGCCACAACTCCTGTGCGGTGTGGGGCCTGTCCCCCAAACATATGAGTTTCAGAATGGCCTGCTGACGTTTACCCCGGGCTGTGCTTAAGTTGGTGGTGAAGGTGTGTGGCTGACTGGATGAGCAGGTGGAAGAGGAGGAGGAGGAAGCTGAGAAGGAGGAGGTGGCAACAGGAGGCAAAGAATGTTGCCCTGCGATCCTTGGCGGCGGAAGGACGTGCGCCAAACAGCTCTCCGCCTGGGGCCCAGCTTCCACTACATTTACCCAGTGTGCAGTTAGGGAGATATAGCGTCCCTGGCCGTGCTTACTGGTCCACGTATCTGTGGTTAGGTGGACCTTTGTACAGATGGCGTTGCGCAGTGCACACTTGATTTTATCGGATACTTGGTTGTGCAGGGAAGGCACGGCTCTCTTGGAGAAGTAGTGCCGGCTGGGAACAACATACTGTGGGACAGCAAGCGACATGAGCTGTTTGAAGCTGTCTGTGTCCACCAGCCTAAATGACAGCATTTCATAGGCCAGTAGTTTAGAAATGCTGGCATTCAGGGCCAGGGATCGAGGGTGGCTAGGTGGGAATTTACGCTTTCTCTCAAATGTTTGTGAGATGGAGAGCTGAACGCTGCCGTGTGACATGGTTGAGATGCTTGGTGACGGAGGTGGTGGTGGTGGTGTTGGTGGTACATCCATTGTTTGCTGGGCGGCAGGTGCCAACGTTCCTCCAGAGGCGGAGGAAGAGGCCGAGGCGGTAGCAGGGGGAGCCTGAGTGACTTCCTTGGTTTTAAGGTGTTTACTCCACTGCAGTTCATGCTTTGCATGCAGGTGCCTGGTCATGCAGGTTGTGCTCAGGTTCAGAACGTTAATGCCTCGCTTCAGGCTCTGATGGCACAGCGTGCAAACCACTCGGGTCTTGTCGTCAGCACATTGTTTGAAGAAGTGCCATGCCAGGGAACTCCTTGAAGCTGCCTTTGGGGTGCTCTGTCCCAGATGGCGGCGGTCAGTAGCAGGCGGAGTCTCTTGGCGGCGGGTGTTCTGCTTTTGCCCACTGCTCCCTCTTTTGCTACGCTGTTGGCTCGGTCTCACCACTGCCTCTTCCTCCGAACTGTGAAAGTCAGTGGCACGACCTTCATTCCATGTGGGGTCTAGGACCTCATCGTCCCCTGCATCGTCTTCCACCCAGTCTTGATCCCTGACCTCCTGTTCAGTCTGCACACTGCAGAAAGACGCAGCAGTTGGCACCTGTGTTTCGTCATCATCAGAGAGATGCTGAGGTGGTATTCCCATGTCCTCATCATCAGGAAACATAAGTGGTTGTGCGTCAGTGCAGTCTGTCTTCCACCGCTGGGGAAGGGCTAGGTGGATGCCCTTGGGAAACCCTGCCAGCGGAGTCTTCAAACAGCATAAGAGACTGCTGCATAACTTGAGGCTGAGACAGTTTCCCTGGTATGCATGGGGGTGATGTGACAGACTGATGGGGTTGGTTTTCAGGCGCCATCTGTGCGCTTTCTGCAGAAGACTGGGTGGGAGATAATGTGAACGTGCTGGATCCACTGTCGGCCACCCAATTGACTAATGCCTGTACCTGCTCAGGCCTTACCATCCTTAGAACGGCATTGGGCCCCACCATATATTGCTGTAAATTCTGGCGGCTACTGGGACCTGAGGTAGTTGGTACACTAGGACGTGTGGATGTGGCAGAACGGCCACGTCCTCTCCCAGCACCAGAGGGTCCACTAACACCACCACGACCATGTCCACGTCCGCGTCCCTTACTAGATGTTTTCCTCATTGTTATCGTTCACCACAACAACAAAAATATTATTTGGCCCAATGTATTGTATTCAAATTCAGCTGGATATAAATTTGAGGCCTAGTATTTAGGCGCTGGGTGACCGGTATGGATTTAGTGACAGAATTAGACTTGGAAATGCACAGTAGCGTGTGTGTGAAGTTATTCTGAATGACCCTATGTTCACCTTGAATATTATATACCCTTTTAGGGATAGATTTCAAATAGCTCTGATATAGCAGAAACCACTAAATTATGAAATTGCTAAATTGGGAATTGTATTTCAACCCAGAACAAAAAATGTGCTTTGACGGACACTAAATAACTTTCCCAGCCACAACAGGACAGCGGTAACGAGAGATTTAGCGGGATATAAATTTGAGGCCTAGTATTTAGGCGCTGGGTGACCGGTATGGATTTAGTGACAGAATTAGACTGGGATATGGCCAAAAAATAACCACACTATTGCTGGTTAAATGCACTTGGTGACGGGCGCAGCTTGCCCCTGATGTAGTATATGGCCAAAAAATAACCACACTATTGCTGTTTAATTGCACTTGGTGTCACAGCTTGACCAACCACACTACTGAGGGTTAAATGCACTTGGTGACGGGCGCAGCTTGCCCCTGATGTAGTATATGGCCAAAAAATAAACAGACTATTGCTGGTTAAATGCACTTGGTGTGACAGCTTCACCCTGATGTAGGCTTTAGCCAAAAAACAACCACACCATTGAGGGTTAAATGGACTTGGTCGCAGCTTGTGCTGGCGCAACACAAGACACAAAATGGCCGCCGATCACCCCAGAAAAATGTGACTGACAAACGGTCTGGGCAGCCTAAAAACAGTGAGCAATTGAGTATCAGCAGCTCAATGACCCACAGCTGCAGATCGATCAATAATCAAGTCCTTTGGAGGAGTTAATCTGCCTAATCTCGCCCTTCTGTCGCAGCCGCAACCTCTCCCTACGCTAATCGGAGCAGAGTGACGGGCGGCGCTATGTGACTCCAGCTTAAATAGAGGCTGGGTCACATGGTGCTCTGGCCAATCACAGCCATGCCAATAGTAGGCATGGCTGTGATGGCCTCTTGGGGCAAGTAGTATGACGCTTGTTGATTGGCTGCTTTGCAGCCTTTCAAAAAGCGCCAAGAAAGCGTCACAAAAGCGCCAAGAAAGCGACTAACACCGAACCCGGACTTTTACGAAATTGTCCGGGTTCGGGTCCGTGTCACGGACACCCCAAAATTCGGTACGAACCCGAACTATACAGTTCGAGTTCGCTCATCACTAGTCAGCACCAGTAAGGGCCTTAATTTGGGTCGAGGATCGTCCAGTGTCTTGACGGACAGCCAATTGGATCCTCCTGCTCAGTGCTGATTAATTTTTTTGGGGGTCTTCCACTTGACTTTTTTGTTCCATAACCCTCAGGATCATTTAAGAATGCGTCCCACCTCAGCAGCGATGGCGCGCTGTGAGACCCTTGCTTATGCAGTTCAACAACCCAACTACGTTTAAAAAGGGAGTTTTTTTTTTTTCCCTTTGCCATCACAACGTGTGACTACCTGACAGAAAATGACAATGAATCCACATCTTTGCACAGATTTGGCCTTTTAAAGGCATGTGGTCCTAATGTCACGACCATGGTCATGGTCGTGACTCCTGTAACCGCATGCAGTTGCCTTGATTTTGTTGTCAATCACAGGTGAGGGCTAAAGTATGTTGCCTCACCTGTGGTTGCCGCTGGCAACATTGTTTGTGGCAGCAGAGCAGCCTGAGCGTTGCTAGGCAGCTTGCTGCAATCTGCATGCGGTTACACTTGGCAGCGTGTGTTTGTTTGCACTTTCATTGTCTGGTGTGCACGGGGTTTATTGTGTGTATTCCCCTTTTAGTTGCGGTCTTCCCTTCCCTGGTGTGAGAAGGGTTAATTCCCTTCCTAGTCTGTGAACACTGGGTGTGGCTACATGGGCTATTTAACCTCAGTTGAGACCTGAGTTCTGAGGGGTACTCCAGCCTTGTAGTAAGCTGGAGGCACTCTCCTGGTCCCATATACCATCTGCCAGTGAGGGCCACCCTTGTGGTCATAAATTGTGATACAATATGTTTATGTGATAAGTTTGTCTATGTGGTGTCTGTTATTATTGCAGCTATGGTTCTGGGTCCCTGTGTGTTTATGTGTGCTGTGTCCTTTTATGTTTGTGTGTGGACAGCCAGCACTGGTGTCCAGGGATCCAGTCAGTGTGTCTGTGGCAGGTAGAGGTGGAAGTCTTTCACTCTCCTGCCATATCCATAGTCTGTTTATGGTTACATCCCATTGCAGCTCGGCCAGTTTTAGACTCCTGTTTCTCCGCATCCAGGAGGAACAGGTGGTCTACCCAGCTCCTAGTTCAGGGATCGGTGGAGGGTGAGTAGGGATCCGAGGTTCCTGAGCATGGGCCCTCCTACCTTCAAGGTCGGCTCATGCAGCTAGGAGTCAGGTCGGATTAGGGATCCATTAGGAGGTGAGCTGCTCCCTTATTCTGTTGTCATGGCCGAGCAGCGACTAACATCTCATGGCGGATCAAACAAAAATGGATGGTAGGACAGCACCACTTGAATGCATTCAAGGTACTTTGCGGCGGTGCTCGTGACGCCAGGTCTCAGCCTCAGAGACCCCAAAATTACCAGTGAAGATGAAGAAAGTCACAGCACTCCATGAGTACTCAAACTCATACCCCTCATAGGCTAATACCACGAGGTATATTAGTATGATATACCCCAAACATATTAAAGAATACCATTGGACGAGGGATACTAGGGCCACAACCATTGCCCCCCTCTGTCAAAAGAGAGACCACAGATGCGTGCCCTTGCTCTAATTTCTATACAGGAGACAATGGGGATAAGCGCAGTAGGGGTCTTCCTCCTGACGGTGGGACCCAGATTGAGCAAGGGCACGCATCTGTGGTCTCTCTTTTGACAGAGGGGGGCGATGGTTGTGGCCCTAGTATCCCTCGTCCAATGGTATTCTTTAATATGTTTGGGGTATATCATACTAATATACCTCGTGGTATTAGCTTATGAGGGGTATGAGTTTGAGTACTCCGTACCGTGCTAAGCACGGGACTTCACCCTATTTGCCATGCTTGCCACTTCTGAACACATTTATTTATAGATGAGTGTCAGGAAGACCGCATCTTTTGAACAGTCCCGTTTTTGGAAGATTTCTTCTCTTTTTTTTCTCCCCCTTTTCCCCCCCTTTTATATGGTTGCATCTATGTGTGGTGCTATACATTTCCGCTTTACATATGCCAGATTTGGTATTGAACCAGAGTATAGATATAAATGAGCTTTCTCATACATCCTGCTGGGATTGGGTCCTGTGTCGCTGTTAAACAGACCTATATAGAACCTAAAATGATGTCACTTTTCCTGTGTGATGTCCGTGGTGATCGGCGTCTTTCTAACTGGTTATACGCATTAGAAATGGAATTAAAAGAAAAGTTCTACATCTTCTAAGTAGGACCTGGGGTCACCATGACAGCGATCAGACGCCTATACACGTCACCAGTCAGGTGACTGAAGGTAGCGTCACTGATCATGTAACGATTCAGCTGACGTTGTGATACATGAGAATCCCGTTTGAATACTCGCGCAGCCTCAGTAGTATGCGGAAGACGCCGCACACCATGGACACAGCACAGAGTAATAGATCCCATATGAACGCCTGGTAAGCCTTATAATTAACATGCACTATGTTGGATGGGATTAATTAACTTGGTGATTGTTTCTGTCTGAGAGGGGGCGGAATTATTGTTGTAGCACACCCACTGTGTAATTGGTATGAATTAGTACCCTTATATAATATGAGTCACTTGCAAACATGTATGTAGCTTGATAAAGACTGTTGTCGAAACGTTGCTGCTGAACCTTTGGTAAATTAAAGAACACTGAACAAGCTTTTCTTCATCTTCACTGGTAACATCTCATGGCATCACACGGCTGAGGGTTTTCCCCATCCTCAGCCGTGACACCTAAACTTTTGATCAGCTGAAAAAGAGCCTGTTTCAGTTTATTCGTTTTTTATATTAAATTGAATGCTCAAAAAATGTTTTCTCTCACTCCCATTTCTTCTTGGTGCATGTTGAAGCTCTACTTGGAACCTTGTTAAGATCCAGCCATGCTAAATATGATTTTATGCTATTTTTCAAGTGGTCTTAAACTTTTGATCAGGACTGTAATACCGAACAGAGTGTAAGACCCAAACGTACAATAAAACCAACACAAACTCAGAGAAAACTATCAAGCCACTAAAGATGAGTTCTCCACTAATCTGTCAAACCTCTGGGACAGAACCTCACACCGCATGTCAGTTTTGTCACACTCTAATGATCAACCAGCTGAAATAAGAGACTCTATAAATCGCCTATTTGCTGTGTCTACGCTACCAGCAGCTGTCTGCGAAATACTCAGCCTTCTTGCAGGACTCTAATATGGAGGATTCTTCAGCAGAACTGACCAGGACTGATGCACTGAACCAACAAAGGGATCTCACAGTGCAAAATGCTAAGTTTAAGGCAGAACTCCGCATTACTCAACTGCAGGAGACCAGATCTCACAGATCCACCACAACCAAGCTCACTGCACTTTCTTCCAGATCCCCTTGTTCCAGAAGATCAACATTAAGCAACAAGTTAATAGAGGCCCGCGCTGATGCAGAATCAAAAAAGGCGCAAAGCTCCTTTACCAGAAAGCAAGCAGAGATGGAAGCTCAAAGGGCAGCTCATCAAGCCAAGATGGAAGCTCAAAGCAAAGCTCTCCAAGCAGAGACAGATTTACCAATAAAGATTCTGCAAATGGGAGGGGAGGAAACTGCTTCCCTAGCAATGCTGAAAGCCCTTGAACAAGCAATGGGAAAAAGTAGTAGTTCAGACTGCCTTATCCCAGCAGAACTGGAAGATCCAGCTGAACGCACCAGTGAATACGTTCTAAAGCATAACATCTGCAAAGATAGTAATCTCCTGTACCTCCTAACACTGTTCTGACTCTCAACGCAGAGACCTCTCAGCTCTATATGTCTGAGCCTCTTCAAGTCTACAATGCAAGTGCATCTCTGCAGCAAACCGGATCAACTCATGTCAACAACAAGGTGACTTCCGGTGATAAGCTGCAGCTCAAACCAAAGCAAGCACAAGCCTTAGAGACTACACCACATTTAAACGCTCATGCAACATCATTTTACCCTGGTAAACCTCACCCTACATCACCAGAGAACTTTCACACTCAAGGGGTTCCAGAAGTTACTTTGACACCAAGTCGTGAGAGACCAGACATGAATGACTCTGCCAGATACATGGTACGCCGTGAGCTCATTAACACCAGTCTCAAGGTTTTGAGAGACTCAGCATTTTCATAGATAAAAGAACAATGATACATACACTCTTGTTTGAATACAGAATTAATATAAAAGAATACAAGAAAATATTTCCGACATCTCGTATTAAGGCACACATTGTGACTGCAGGCAGTTTATACAAGAATAGTCCTATCCTATGGATGTGAGAATAAAGGCCAATATAGACATAACCAGTATAGTTATTACAAGTCAGCGATGTAGTTGTATCTCTTGTAGTATGTGTGTGTATATAATATATATATATATATATATATATATATATATATATATATATATACATACATACATTATAAGAATACATTTAAATGAGATCACACTTTTTTGGTGGATGTCTTGTTAGAGGCTTCCAAGAGAATCGTGTATCAAGAAAACAAAAATAAATAAGGTAGTATAGGTTGAAACAGAAACAAAACAAGAACCAGGGTCATCAAATGGCATCTAAGGCCTTTCCTATAGAGGGCTATAATCTTATCTGTTGTTCACTGGAAGGGCGAACAATTCGATAAGTTACGGGTTAGTGTTATTTGACAAATATGGGCACTATATAGTGAGTTGCAAAGGTAAGTGATTAACGCCTTGGGCGCTGATATATGTATGTAGGTAGAAGTAAATGTAAAATAGTCATAAATAAGGAATGCAATGAATCTGAGTCATCTATTTTTGGGGACAATCTTAGGTTTGTATTTCTATTTTATAAAAATCTAACCAAGGTTGCCACGTTGCTAAAAAAAAGCTCTTCGGCATCCTCTGTCCCATCCCACCATTTCATCCATAAGACAAATTTGGTGAACTCTGTCCACCCACTCCCCTAGGGTAGGGGGTTCTAAATCCCGCCATTTGGTGGGTATGATATATTTTGCAGCTGCGATCAAGTGTGTAATTAGGCAGTTGGCTTTGGGTTTGAAATCTTTCTGCGGCTTCCACAACAGAACAAGTTCTGGTGTGAGGGTTAAATGCCTCTTGCAAATTTTATAAATAGTGTCTTCGATACTTTTCCAGAACACCTTTGATTTTATTACATAGCCACCAAATGTGAGATATAATTCCTGACTCATTCATGCACCTCCAGCACTCATCAGTAGGGGCGAGTTTAATGCTATGGAGAAAGCTAGGAGTCCTGTACCATCTTGAGATAATCTTGTATGAGTTTTCTTGTAGGCGGACACACTAGTAGAAGAGAGGCCAAAAGTTAATTGAGAGTATAGAGGAGATAACATCTTGGGGGAGAGGGAAGTAAAGTGTAATTTTCTACCTATGTTGGATCTGGAAGATTTGCAAAAAGTTTCTTAAATTTTCTACATGTGAGGCTGATATCCAGATCAACAAGGTCTGATCTTATGTGTTTAGGAATATGCATTAAAGCATTCTGAAGGAATTCAGAGATGTCTGTGGCTTTTTTTTTTATTCAGAGATTTTAATATTAGAGAGACAGAGCCAAGATTTATGGAATCCACTTATCTTTGTATTAAGGAAAAACGGGAGCACTGATAAAGGGGATAATAAGTTAGCTGAGAGATTTAAGTCACTAGTTCCCCCACAGTATTGTAGCATGCACCGGGTGATGTCACTAAGCGGATTTCTTTTGCTAAGTGAAGGGGCTTTAACCCATAGGTGTATGTTTTCTTCTCCCATTAAGGCCTTCTCTAAGTCAGCGTATAGAGAGTTATTGTTAGATCTAGCTAGGTCTATCCACCTTTCTAGTTGGATGGCATGCAAATAGGTTTTGATGTCTGGCAATGATGGACCTTCTCTTTTATTTTTCCTTATAATAAGGGAATAAGCCAAACGTGGCTTTTAATTTTGCCAGAGGTAAGTGGTGAAGAGACTTCTGAGATATGATGGGTATTTATTGGAGAGCGGGACAGGTAGGCATCTCAGGGTGTACAGTATTTGAGGTAATACGTATGTGGTGAGCAGATTTTTCCTGCCAATCCAGGAAAGGAAAGGGAGTTTAATTGAGTTCAGAAAGGATTTTACTTTGGAGAAAAGTGGTATATAGTTGAGCCTAAAGTTTTTGGGGATTTGCTGGTAACATAATACCTAGGTGTTTGATAGCTTCCGTTGGCCACTGGAATGAAGTGGAAGACTTAATCTCCGCCATGTGTTGTGTGTTGGCTGAGATATTCAATATCTCTGATTTGTCATAATTTAACTCTGGAGAAATCTCAAATTTCATAGTCTGTCAAAATTTCCAGGATAGCTTCTTTGGGATTAGTTATAAATAATAATAAATTGTCGGCAAAAGCTGCTAGAGAGAATCCTCTCCTTGACTTGCAAACCTCTAATCACCTCAGAAGATCTGATATTGCTTAGAAGCAATTCCAGAGTTAAGATGAATAAGGTCGGGGACAAAGGGAAGCCTTGTCTCGTCCCATTTAATATACTAAATGGTGGAGACAATGTGCCATTAACTAAAACTCTGGCTGATGGTTTACGGTAGAATGAGAAAAATGCAGTTATAAGCAATGGTAGGAAGCCAAAGTGTCGCAAAGCACCCACCATAAAAGCCCAGTTGAACCTGTCAAAGGCTTTTTCTGAGTCCGTTCCAAAAAGTGTTAAGGGGATGTTATGTTTTTTTGCGTAGTAAATAACATGTAGGACTCTACTTACATTATGTTTACCCTCCCTGCCCTTGACAAAGCCAACCTGCTCTGCATGTATTAATTTAGGGAGGAGCCTTGCGACACAATGGCTTAACAGCTTAGCTCAAAGCTTAACATCTACGTTAAGTAGTGAGATTGGTCTATAGCTACTACATTTGGTGGGATCCTTCCCGTCTTTGGGGATAATTGAAATATGGCCAATAAGCGATTGTGGGGGGAGTGAGCCTCCCTTTAGTAGGAAGTTACACATACTTGTAAATTGCGGGATGAGAGATTTCTGGAATTTCCTGTAATAAATGACAGGGAGTCCGTCTGGGCCTGGGCATTTCCCGGGGTGGACACTCGCGAGTACCTCTGTTACCTCATTTGCAGTTATCGATGAGAGCAATTCATTCCTGTCAATTTCAGCTAGTTTTGGGACATGAACCGACTTAAAAAATGAACCTATTTTTTCGGTCAATTGTGAATGGTCAATTTGTTTTAAATTGGATAGCTTTGAGTAGAAGTTTGGCAAATTCTTTAGCTATGGATGGGGTACTAGAAATGTTAAGCCCCTTATCTGTTTTTGTTAGGAATGAAAGCCTTTTCTCTTTGTCCTTTTATCATTTGTGTGAGGAGTTTTGAACCTCTATTACCATGTAGGTAGTGTTTAAATTTGGCTACTCTAAGGGCTTTGGATTTGATGCTTAGGAGATCTCTCAACTGACTTCTAAGTTTAGTGATATCCGTGTAATTGGTATATGTAGGGGAGAGTTTGTTGATATTTTCAATAGATGAGATTTGGGCAATTAGTCTATTTTTGCAGTTCTTTGTTTACGCACCCAAGCTCCCAGAGCTATGAGTTCTCCTCTAATGTAGGCTTTGTGAGATTCCCAAACAATAGCCTCATTTACAGACGGAGAGACATTAATCTCAAAGAGAGTTTTTAGTTTACTCTCTAGCTTAAGCCTATCCTGTTCGTTCTCCAATAGAGTCTCGTTTAGTCTCCAGGACCATTCTTTAGGAGGAATACCCTTCAGTTGTATCTCCAAGGAGACCGGGGCATGATCTGAGACCAAGATTTCGCCAATAGTTGCTTGTTTAATCCTCTCAATAATATGATTAGAAATGAACAAGTAGTCCAAGTGTTGGTAGGTTCTATGTACCGCTGAGTGGAAGGTAAAATCTTTCAAACTAGGGTGAACTGATCTCCAAACATCAGAGATTTGATGGGAAGCTAACGCTCTTTTGAGTTTGCCAATTTGTTTGGCCGTGAATTTAGGGATAGCTGAAGTAGAATCTAAGGAATGGTCTAGAACCAGGTTTAAGTCGCCACCTAATATCCATAATCCTTCTCTGAAGTCTTGTAAGGATTGTAAAAGCTTGGTAAGCCAAGATATTTGTTTGGTGTTAGGTTTGTACATGTTGACAAGTGTGACTTTACTTCCATGCAACGTTCCCTTTAGAAATACATAACGTTCCACTTGGGTCTATATAGTGAGGCTGTTCTTTGAAGAGGACATTGGTTCCCATTCCTATTGAAGCCCCTCTAGAAGCAGAGGAATGTGTGCTATGATACCATTTTTTTTATAGTGCCTAGTGAACAGGACAGGAACATGGTTGTGTTTTAAAGTGGGTTTCCTGCAGAAAAGGTATCTGCTTTCTCCTTAAGTACATGAAAAATTTGACTCCTCTTTTGAGGTATGTTAAGCCCCTAACATTAAAGGAGACTACTTTTGGTGAACCCATATTGTCATAGGTCGGGTAATAAGCATTTACCACTTACTCTATCAAGTAGAGAAAAAGATAAGAGAAGATATAAGATTAAATTGAACCAATGTTTTATGCAGGCAATATTGGGCAACTTCTCTCCCTCTGACCTGACGCCCCACCAGACGCGTGTATGTCTGGAGGGCTTCGTGGTAGCGAAGGCCCTGATTGTTAAATACTGGGGCACCCAAAATAGCCCTAGCTTTATTGAATGGAGGGCTCGGATTGATAATATTGATGCCTATAGAAGGATGGCAGGGAAATTGGATTAACGCTAGAGAGGGTGTGTTTCTCGCTCCAAGGGGCCCGGATATAGGTGGCTCCAGAAACGGAAACCGCAGGTGAAATTCAGACAGGGTTGAATCCCGCAGCAGTGGAACAAGGGAGGGGGGGGGGGGGGGTAAATGGGATCAAATATGTTAAGTTGTTTATCACTACTTTTGTATACTTGAATGGCATGTTACTGAATGTTATATATTTGGTTTAGAAAATAATAAAGGAATAAAAAAAAAAGTTGAGATAAAGATTTGACCCAAATTAAGAACTTAAATACAATATAACGTAACCAAAAAATGAAACTGATGGTCCATGAGACCAACATTACTGTTTTAGCAGTGTGTTTCACTATCAGTGAAGTGCCCCAACCACAACTTAGTCGAGAGTGTGGTCTAGGTAGTATAAAGAGTGGAAGGAGTGAAGGGGGGGGAATGTACACTAAGAAATAGGGACTAAAATCACAAGTATAAAAAGAATAGGTACAAAAATGACAGGGAGAGAGAAAGGAGGGGAGGGAGAAACTGTATTACACAAAGCCTGTGTGCGGTCACATAGCGCTGACTGAGGAGTACTTTAACTCTTGCTTCACCATGGACTTAAAACAGGTCGTCCTCTCCAATCAGCACATCTTCAAACATTCCCATTTTGAAATATCCAAGAATTGCAAGTTACCTCGCCTACGGGAGAAGCATCAGGGTAAGGAGCTATATTAAAGGGCAATGCAGTATAGAAAGTATGTATTGCTCGCAGTAAGACACCGGTATTACGGGGAGTATGTATCATATAGCTCTGTATGTGTATGTTTGTATCTCATCGATTTCCCCCCCAAATTTCCCAACCAGCTCTAGCACAACTCGGGTGACTCGGCAAATCACAACTACGAGAGCTGCCTAGGAAACCATAGGACACATATACAGCTAAAACCCTAAAATACAGCATGTATAAGCTCATTAAAGTGTGATAGCACTACAAATAATAGGACACATTTTAGCGAATAAACATCAGGTTCAAGCATTTCAGGAGTTTCAGAAACATATCCCCTTACAGCTATTCATTTATCTAACTGAGCAATATAAAACTGATGGAAGGTAAAGATAACCAGTAAGGTATTTAATTTAAACATATAGAAATACTTAAGACTCTAGTGATACGTCACCAAATGCAAACTCAGGCGACAAAAAGCAACTGTAGGTTGTACCATACTCCTAATACAGAGGGTACGGTTTAATGAATCTTCAGAGCAGAACTCCATTTTCAGGTGTCCTTTAAGTCAGCTTGGCGCTTCTTGGCAGCGGGCGACTTGAATTATCTGCCAGTCTTCCCCTGATGGTATTGGGGGGGATCTTCGTCCCTCCTGCAAGTGGCAGCCAGGAGGGAATGTCCAGAGGCTCCATTTTCAAGATATTCCACACCTTAGAGAGGTCAGTCGGATGGCTGATAATGACCTGCTTGCTATTGATAGGGGTGTATAGGCCAAATGGAAAGAGCCACCTTAGCGGATGTTTTTTAGCTCTCAGCAGGTCTGTCAGCGGTTTTAGCGCCCTTCTTTGGCTAGCGTGCTAGCTGCCAGATCTTGGAAGATCTGTATCTTGGTGTTGTCCAGGAGTATTTCACCCTTTTCCCTGGCGGCACTTAATATGGCGGCGGGGTCTATGTAATTAAGTAGGCCGCAAATAATGTCCCGAAGCGGTCCCTGCGATTGTGGCTTAGGCCTTAGGGCTCTATGAGCTCTCTCAACTACCACCGCAGAGGCTCTCTCTTGGCCCAGAATAGAGGAGAAAATTTGACTGACCGTGGTACGTATCGCCTCCGTTGGTATGTCCTCTGGAACACCTCGTATGCGAATATTCTTCCTCCGGCTTCTGTTTTCTTGATCTTCGAGGTGTAGGAAGGCTGTATTTAGCTGTTCTTGCATTTCTTCTATGTTGGATTGCAGGGCTCCACTGTGTTTGGTTATCGCCATTTGCGTCTCCTCCAGAGCTGCAACCTGGTGACCAGTTTGTTTGATATCTGCTTTAATAGCGGACAATTCCTTCATTACTGGCTCAAAGGATAGGGCTAAGGACTCTTTAAGGAAAGTCCTGGTGATCGGCATTGAGTCGCGCTCACAGTGCGCTTCTGACATGGCGCAGGAGCCTTCATCAGAATCTTCTGTGTAGCTTTGTACAGCAGCGGCGTCCGGCGCCATTTTTGATCTGCATGCCGGTGAGGACATCTTCTTTTTTTTAGATATTTATCCATATCTGATTGTCCCCTGCTATGTCTTGGGGTCCCCTGGGACTTTATGGCTTTATCTTTCGTCGGTTTCCCCATAATTTAGGGTAAAGGGAATGCTGTAGTAAGCTATTATGTGCGCTGTGAAACGGAGCACTCGATTCAAGCAGCCATTTCCTGCTGCGGCTAGCTCCGCCCCCAGTCTCTCAAGGTTTGACGACTGTCCAGAGAGCTACAGGGCCTGGAGATCAACCTTCAAGGCTGCTATTGCCGATCTCAACCTTTTACTGCTAAGGAAGAACTTGGTTTGCTCATAAAGTGGCTGGGACCAAAATCTGCATGTCGTGTTAAGACTCAGAACAGTGTATGTTGAACACCCAGATGCAGGTCTTGTCGCTGCATGGGCAAGACTTGAGCAAGCCTATAATAGCTCTGAACCCATAGAAAGTGCTCTAGTCAAGAGACTGCAAAACTCTCCAAAAATAGGGAACAAAGACTATCGCAAGCTCCAAGATCTAAGTGACCTCCTCATGGAGCTAGAGTTGGCAAAGACTAACCCACATCTACCTGGACTAAGCTTCCTGGACACCGCTCATAGTGTCAACCCAGTGGTGTCTAAACTGCCATACGGCCTACAAGAGAAATGGGCACAACAGGGCTCAAGATACAAAATAGACTATAATGTATCCTTTCCTCCATTCTCATACTTCTGCAGGTTCATTAGTGATCAAGCCTGGATGACAAATAATTTCAGCTTCAGTGAACCCAACCTGCCTGCTTCATCCTCACCATCATCAAGGTATAATAATACAGCAGTTAAACGTAGAGACTTAAATAGAGCAATATCTGTTAAAAAGACAGACCTCTCACCCTTCGCAACCTCACCTATTGATCAGGGCGTTGTTGATGACAGAGATAAAGACCCTAATTGTCAGTGTCCTATTCACAAGAAGCCTCACCCTCTTAAGAAATGTTATGGGCTTAGGGCAAAGACTTTACAAGAGCGCAGGGAGATTCTCCGGAAACTTGGCATATGCTACAAGTGCTGTGCTTCTTATAGCCATTTTGCTAAAGACTGTAAAGTTGTCATCAAGTGCACAGAATGCGGTAGCGACAGACCTGTTAGTCATGCATCCTACTCCACTTCCAGACGACCCACAACAGCTTTCTACCTCCACTCCTGTCTCAAATCATGGCGGGGAGCAACAAGGTCATGCTCCAAACAAAGATAATGTCTCTTCATGTACAGAAGTCTGTGGAGAAGGCAAGGACCACAAATGCTTTGCCAAGATATGCCTAGTCAAGATATACCCAAGGGATCATTCTGAGAAAGCTGCTAGGATGTATGCCATAATAGATGAACAGAGCTACAGATCACTGGTTAAGCCTAAATTCTTTGAGATCTTTGGCATAGAGGGTCATTCAACACCATATAATCTCAGAACCTGTTCTGGTCGTGTAGAGACCTTCAGCAAAAAGGGTTGATGGGTTCACGGTCTCTCATATCAATGAGGAGGAGGGCATACCCCTACCAACGTTAGTAGAGTGCGACCAGATACCAGATGAAAGGGAAGAGATTCCCACTCCAGAAGCTGCGTATCAACATCCTCACTTAAGGCACCTTGTTGATGAGATTCCTGCAATGGACAAGAGTGCTGAAATCTTGGTCCTGTTAGGAAGGGACATTCTTAGAGTACATAAAGTACGTGATCAGTGCGATGGGCCTGACAACGCCCCTTCTGCACAAAGACTTGACCTAGGCTGGGTAATAGTGGGCGATGTATGCTTGGACAGGAGGTGTACGTCATCTGAGATCCACTCCTTCAAGACTTGCGATTTGGGAAACTGAAGTTCATCCCACCTCAAACGGTGCCCTCACCATTACGAAGTAAAGTAGAAGCTTCTTGACATCAAGTACCTGATGTTACTCCTATCCTTTGTGATGACAACCTAGGTACCACCGTGTTTTGTACTACCAGTGAGGACAACAAAATAGCCTTGTCAGGTGAAGACAGAGGCTTCATCAAAATAATGGATAAGGAATTATTTCTGGATGAGTCTAACAGCTGGGTTGTACCATTACCTCTTCGTGCTACAAGGGCCAAACTCCCAACCAATCATGAACAGGCTTTATCCAGATTCAACTCACTTCAACGAACACTAAGGAACAGGCCTGAAATGAAGGACCATTTCATCGCCTTTATGAAAAGAATCTTTGATCACGCCGAACCAGAGCCACCACTTCAAAGACATAAGTGCTGGTATCTGCCTTTCTTCGGAGTGTATCATCCACATAAGCCAAAACAAATCGGGATAGTATTTGACTCCAGTGCCAAGCATCAAGTTGTATCCCTAAACTATGTTCTTCTCACTGACCTGAATCTAACTAACAACCTTGTAGGCATACTTATGAGATTTAAAAGAGAACCAGTTGCCATAACTGCCAATATTGAACAGATGTTTCATTGCTTCATTGTAGGTGAAGACCATAGGAACTTCCTAAGGTTTCTGTGGCACTTTACATCAACATGGACAATGAGATTATTGAATACCGTATGAAAGTACATTTTTTCGGAAATAGTCCCTCACCTGCTGTTGCAACATACGGTTTACGAAGGACTGCCATTGATAGAGAAAAGTAGTATGGCGAGGATGCTCGACATTTCGTTAAGAGACTTTTATGTTGACAATGGATAGAAGTCTTTACCTACAGAAGACCTGCTCAAAGGACACAAGGTATGCTTTCTGAGGCTAACCTCAGACTACACAATTGCCTCAAATAATGTTGCTGTTATGAAAGCCTTTCAACCTGGCGATCATGCCACAGGGTTTAAGGACTTAAATCTGGGAATGGACATGCTACCTATTTAGAGAAGTCTGGGCCTACGGTGGGACTTATTAAAGGACACTTTCAGCTTCCAAGTCAGCTCTACAGACAAGCCATTTACCAAGCGTGGTGTTCTATCAGTGTTAAACAGCCTATACGATCCAATGGGATTTGTGGCTCCCATCACCATACAAGGTAAAGCCTTACTTGGACAGATCTCAGAGTCTATTAAAGATTGGTATGCTCCACTGCGATCTGACAAGCTTTCAAAGTGGCAGTCCTGGAAGCAATCTCTACACGCCCTAGATGGAATCCATATAACACGCTGCTACACCTCAGCTTCCCTTGCTATGAGCCGGAGAAAAGAGCTTCACATCTTCTCAGACGCATATAGTGAGGCCATATCGACTGTTGCCTACCTCAAGATGAGACTCTTCTAAGCTTTCCCAAACAGAAACCCTATGTGGGTTTGATAAGTTAGCGCCTGAGCACTCAATTCCTAGGCTTGAACTTTGTGGGACTGTGCTAGCTGTAGAAATTGCAGATGTCCTATTACGCGAGCTAGACATTCAGATGACACCAAATTCTACACAGACAGTAAGGTTGTTCTGGGCTACATATACAACCAGACTAAACGTTTCCATGTCTACGTCAGCAACCATGTAGAAAGAATCAGGAAATCTAAACCTGAACAATGGCATTATGTCACATCTGAAATGAATCCTGCTGATCATGCTACTAGGCCAGTGTCTGCAAGTGCATTTCCAAATTCTTCCTGATTAACAGGTCCGGAATTCCTGATGGATCACACAGAAGAGACCACGGCTGACGTCTTCCTTATCCTCTGCCTGTCATTTTCTAAATGACCCTCTGCCTAAGTCCATAGAGAAGAGCAGTATTTGTGGAAGCAGGTGTATCGCAGCCCTCAATCAGTATTTCGTAGAAGGTATATGGTACCCCTCAATCAGTATTTGGCGGAAACGGGTATATGGCACCCCTCAATCAGGATTTTGTGGAAGCAGGTGTATTGCAGCCCTCAATCAGTATTTGGTGGAAGAAGGCATAGAGCAATAGCACCCCTCAATCAGTATTTTGTGGATGAAGGTATATGGCACCCCTCAATCATAATTTGGCAGAAACAGGTATATAGCACCCCTCAAGCAGTTTTTTGGGGGCAACAGGTTTATCACACCCGTTGCAATTAGTTACTCCGTGTTTGTCCCTCTCTAGCTGCGGTACGCACAACCTTGAGGCGGATGGGCTACAACAGCAGAAGACCCCACCGGGTACCACTCATCTCCACTACAAATAGGAAAAAGAGGCTACAATTTGCACGAGCTCACCAAAATTGGACTGTTGAAGACTGGAAAAATGGTTTCTTGAACATGACAAGGAGTTCACTGTACTAAAATGGCCCCCACAGTCACCAGATCTCAGCCCAATAGAGCATCTTTGGGATGTGGTGGAACAGGAGCTTCGTGCCCTGGATGTGCAGCCCTTAAATCTCCAACTGCAAGATGCTATCCTATCAATATGGGCCAACATTTCAAAAGAATGCTATCAGCACCTTGTGGAATCAATGCCACGTAGAATTAAGGCAGTTCTGAAGGCAAAAGGGGGTCCAACACCGTATTAGTATGGTGTTCCTAATAATTCTTTAGGTGAGTGTATATCACACCCTCTATATTATACCTGTTGCAATTAGTTACTCCAATAGTGTTTGTCCCTCTGTGTAGCTGCAGTATCGCAGCAGAACCGTACACAACTGCTGCACAATACAAATGCACTATATGGAAAGTATATTATAGGTATATCACACCCCTGCCTCGATCAATTTTTATTTATTTTTTGGGGGGGGGAAATGGTATATCACACCATTTGCAATTAGTTATTCCAATAGCGTTTGTCCCTCTGTCTAGCTGCGGTATCGCAGCAGAACCTCAAACAAATGCTGCACAATACAAATGCACTATAATATACTTTCTATGTTAGATAGTATATTATAGTATATCACACCCCTCTATATCACACCTGTCAATAGGACACCTATACTAGTCCCTAAAATGACTTTTGTGGCCCTATTAGCGTTTGGTGTCCCTGCCCCAAAGTGCAACATCTCAGCTGCTAGGGCGGGCGGGCAGGACCTCTGTACTCTCCCAGGTGATCAGAGGCGGGCAGGAGTTACAGTACAGCAGCGCAGGCTGCGAAAACACTTGGCCTTCAGTGAAGCCACTAGCCCGCGCATACATCGCAGCTGGCAGCTTCACTAAATGCAAAATTATGCCCGCAGCCGCGCTTCCATCTACGGTACCGAACGGGTACATCGCTGGGCGGGCTGGATGGCTTCTCTACCCTGTACTGCCACCAGCCCGCACGTTCTAACTTACCCCTACCGTAGCTGAATGAGGCAGCAGGAGGATGTCCTTCTCCTCTCTGCTGCCTGGAGCTTGAGGTGCTGATTGGTGGTGAGTGCGTTCTGCTCCCTCCCCCGCCTCCACCAATCAGCACCCTGTCATCTCTTGTGCTGGATCTCCCTGGTAACGTACTGTACACATTGGTGCCTAGGGGCTCAGGGGCAGTGTCCATATGGTACCAGAAAGAAATGTGCCATTGCCTGCTACTGTACTAGCATCATACCGTAGTACTGTGCCACCCACTGTGATTATACTGTATTTGAATACATCTAGATTTTTTTTTTATAATAAGCCCTAACCTTATTTTCGGAGAAACGCGGTAGATAAAGCTGAGTCCTTTATGAAAGTGGACGTGAATGTGTCCTGTGTACAGAGATTGAGCTCTCAAAATCATTTTGTCTGATGGGCCTAAAGGCCTTCAGTCCATCATTAGTTGCAGTAAATCAAAGGAACAGCAACAAGAGGTCAGTTAAATGACACTATTGTCTAGGAGGTGCTGGTTAACTCTCTTATTGGCTTGTGTGAGACAGAGCACAGAAGTAAAACGTAGCCCTTATTTGTGGGAGGAATGTTAGGCACTAGAGCAAAAATTTTCTAATGTAGCTAGTCATTAAAAATTTCATTTTACTCTCTCCTTAGATATTGCTGGACCACGATGGCGCTCCCTTCGCCGCTTCACCATGGCATTTCTTAAGGAATTGGGGATGGGGAAGAAGACTATGGAGATGAAAGTATTGGAAGAGACCAAGTATCTCATCCAGGCTGTATTAGAGACTGGAGGTGGGTGCACTCCCCATAGTTCTCAGGTTAATTCTTTCTGTTGGTGACTATTGTTGAATTGTTCTTCGGTTATTTAAAGACCAGCATGCCAGCACAGAACACCTACGAGTAAACGTAACTGCTAGGGATGAGCGAATCGACGTCAGATGAAACATCCGGTCGATTCGCATAAAACTTTCTCTATACTGTGCGGTGCGAGCGCTCCGTACAGTATTAGAATAAATTGGCTCCGATGAGCTGAAGTTATTACTTCGAAGTCTTGCGAGACTTTGAATAATAACTTCAGAAATTGATTTATACTGTAAAAACAAACCTTTCCCGAACTCTAGTTCAGTTCCTTGGAACCGAACCAGAGTTTGGAAAATGTTTTTTTTACAGTATAAATCAATTTCTGAAGTTATTATTCAAAGTCTCGCAAGACTTTGCAAAGTAATAACTTCAGCTCATCGGAGCCAATTTATTCTAATACTGTACGGAGCGCTCGCACCGCACAGTATAGAGAAAGTTTTATGCAATGTTTCATCCAAAGTCGATTAGCTCATCCTTGGTTACTGCCCTCAAATCTGTGGATGAGGTCCACTGTCTAATTTCAGAGGACACCTCATCCTAAAGAGGTTTCATCATGGAATTACTCCAGCCTCAGGTGAAGTTGGTGCTCAGGACTCAATCACAATGCTACATTCACACGACAATGAAAACGACCATCACACGACTGTCTAAGGAGGTCATTTTCTATCCAGAAATACGCCTCTTAGATGTATTTCTAGCGCACATTGTGGCACAAAGGTTATTTGAGATGCAATCTGCAACTTTAGCCCGCTCACATCAGGTCTAAAATCATACATTATTCAAACTTGGTGGAAAGTCACATTGTGTATATAGTCATATGAAAGTCCAAATCTGTGTCTGAAGTACCGTAGACAAATCGGTCTGTATGAAAAGAATAATCGACAACTACAGAAGAAGGCATAAGGAAGGTAAAATACAACAAGAATTGTATTAAAGTGGTATTCTGGTTACATAATGCTATCGCTAATCCGCAGAACTGTACTGGAGCTACCATAGAAATGAATGGCGCTGCGGCACACTTTTCAAACCAGCTGCTCTGTTCATTTTGGGGTTCTCCATGTGGTGATTGGTGAGGTCCCAGCAGTAGGACCCCCCACAATCTAATAGTTGTCCCCTATCCTGTGGATGGAGTATAGCTTTCTGTGACCAGATTACCCTTTTAACTTAAACTGTAACTATAACAGCTATAAAATACATAAAGGAGAGATGAGCGAATTTTTACAAATCCAATTTAGAACAGTCTGCTGCTAAGTGAATCCAAAGTTTTGGCCAATCGCCTGTGCCATTTTAATATTTTTTTAGTAAAATTTTACGTAAAAAGGGGAGGAATTATCACATGACCCTGGGAGGGTCGGGCTTCTAGGCTGACAAAACGCCCATGAGCCAATCAAGTGGCAGGATTTTGGCAGGCCTTCAGTATCTGGGCTTGCTCAGAAGCCAGAAAAGGGCTGATTAAAACCAGCATCTAAAACACCGGTCTTTAGAAATGTGCCCTATAGAGTTATCACATCCAGTTAACGTGTTATGACTTTGACTGTTCTGCTGCATCTATAGGTCTGATTGCATTAAAGAAAATCCACAGAGGGGCTTCATTCTGAAGTCTTGTTAACCAGCAGGAGCCAGGTTTTTTTTTTTTTGTCGAGAAACGAGAATGATCACTCTAGCCATGTATTGATTACTGTGCACTAAATAAATGACCATGAAAAAACAAGTACCCTCTACCACGAATAACTGAGATCTTTGATAGGCTCCGTGGAGCTAGAATTTTCACTCATTTGTATTTCAAAGTAGCTTGCAATCTAATCCTGATCCGTGAGAACGACGAGTGGAAGACTGTTTTTATTAACCAAGATGGCCACTATGAATATCTAGTCATGCCTTCGTTCTCAGTAATGCTCCTGTAGTTCACGTTTATTATATACACCGACCACAGGAATTTAACTTGCCTGCAGACAGATCAGCCTCTCAACCATTCACAAAGCTCGTGGTCACTTTTTTCTTTGGATGCTTCAATTTCATTTTGTTTCCATCCAGCTGACCAATATTTAAAGATGATGTTCTTTACCGTTCTCTTGATCCTGCTGATTATACAGAGGAACCTCAACATATATTATTGATCCTGCTCACTTGGCTTCTGTTGCTCCTGTCCATTTGAAGAACAACCCACTTGGCAAAATATTTGTTCCAATGTGAAAGACTAAGGGTACTTTCACACTAGCGTTTTTCTTTTCCGGCATAGAGTTCCGTCACAGGGGCTCTATACCGGAAAAGAACTGATCAGTTTTATCCCCATGCAT
The DNA here is from genome assembly GCF_014858855.1 of Bufo gargarizans. Classification (NCBI taxonomy): domain Eukaryota; kingdom Metazoa; phylum Chordata; class Amphibia; order Anura; family Bufonidae; genus Bufo; species Bufo gargarizans. Next base: position 22,107,168 of record NC_058084.1, on the reverse strand, counting down.
TCTGAATGGAGAGTAATCCGTTCAGGATGTCTTCAGTTCAGTCGTTTTGACTGATCAGGCAAAAGAGAAAACCGTAGCATGCTACGGTTTTCTCTCCGGCGAAAAAAACTGAAGACATGCCTGAACGCCGGATCCGGCATTTTTTCCCATAGGAATGTGTTAGCGCCGGATCCGGCATTCAGAATACCGGAATGCCGGATCCGTCGTTCCGGCATGCGCATGCGCAGATCGGTAAAAATGAGAAAAATGTACAAGACGGATCCGTCGGTCCGCATGACAAGCGGAGAGACGGATCCGTCCTTGCAATGCATTTGTGAGACGGATCCGCATCCGGATCCGTCTCACAAATGCTTTCAGTCAGCAGCAGATTGGCGGATCCGGCGGCCAGTTCCGTCGCCGGATCACACTGCCGCAAGTGTGAAAGTAGCCTAAACAGGTCCTTAAATGGGCACATCACTCCAAAGTCACCAGCTATCCTGGTCTCTGCAAGACTACTGATCTGATTACTCTATTTCTGGTGGTCTTTATTATCTAAAAATGTTCAAACTTCAAAACTATTTTGTACCCTCTCTACATGTGCAAGTCTTCTAAACAAAAAACAGTTTTACTACATCCTGTGCCTCATGTCCTTTGTTGCATATTGCTGTGGATTTTACCACCAATCTGCCTTCCTCTTCTTAATGCACAGTAATCGGTGAGGTGGCCGATTTTTTATTTTTATTTTTTTCAAAAATGGCTCACTTTGTACCTCTTCCTGTCTGCCAGTCAACTGGCTAGTGGTCAAGGAGGAAAAAATGGGAAGCAAAAAATGAGCAAGATGGAATTTAAGGAGCGCCAAGGGAGCTATTGGGTGGATGGTAGATGAAAAAGAAAGGAGGAGGTATTAGAGAAGGTCGTGTTTCAAGGCTGCACCCTAAAGTGGGCAGTGTAGAGGAATACACTGTGAAGGTTGCAGGTGTGTGGAAAACAGAATAGCTAGTGACCCCAAAAGGCTTGTTGTTGAAAGCAAGGGTGACAGTTAGCGGAGGGGCGCCAAGACACGATCAAGTTTAATCAATGGGATTGTGGAATCTGCATTAATTGGTAGGACTGATTATCATTGCTGTCATATAGTATCGAAGTAAGGTTGAATGCAGGAGACAGAATATAATGATGACAAATTAAAATTCAATTAAAAACCAATTTAAAATTGGAGACAGTCTCGATAAGAAACTTACTTCACTAGGGAGGGAGGTATAGGATAAGCACATAACAACTATACCTTCTCCTCCCCGCCGAGGTCGTTTCAGGTGGTCAGACTTTGTTTTCACGTCCCCAAAAAGAATCGTAGCCAGGGTTTCAAAGGTGGAATAGTCCTTTCTTTATTTAATCTATAAAGCTCAACGCGTTTCAAGAGCAAAGTGGAGTATAATTACATACAGAGAATATATATATCCCTTAGTGTGGTCTCATTTGATGTTGCTTTGGCGGGGACCGGAAGTGGGCGGGGCCACGCATCCGACCGTGTGTCTAAGATGTCTAGCAAATATGGATGGGTATATCCCTGATCATGTTTTAGATATTAGGGTGATGGATGGGTAGAGCCTAGGGCACATTATGGTGGGGGGGGGGGGCGAGTGCTGATTTCCTTGGTTCTTAGCGATGCGTTCCACAGTGGAACGCATGCCTATAGTTCCGGACCTTTAATGTGCGCTTCCTGGATGCGTTCCAGGGTGGAGCGCAAGTTCACTTCTGGTCGGAGACCGGAAGTTCGGTTGTTCTGCGTTCCAAGGTGGGGCGCAGAGAGAGCAGAAGGTCCGCCCCTTGGTTGCTTCATCAGAAGAATGCTAAAGTACTCAAGAGAGGGGGGGATATGGATTCAAAGCTAATTGAACTGACTCGGGGGGCAGTGTTATTAGTCTATACCATGAGTGATGGATAATCAGATTAAATGCTATGGACGAATAGGATCATCAATTACAAATGACATGAATAAATGAATGAACCCATACATTGATATACCTCTCTAGATATATCTAACACATCGGGGTATAAAGTTGATTAAACATTAAAATAAAGTGAAAAAATTGATGATAAGCAATAGATAATAAATGATAAATAGTAAATAAATATAGACTATAAAGGCATATGAACATTTGTAGATGTAGATTATATGGGGTGGTTTTGTTATCAGTCCATACATTAATATACCGCTCTAGATATATCCAACACACATAAGGGCATAAAATTGATAAAACATGAAAAATATAAAATGAATGATAAGTAGTTAATAATAAATAAGAAATAATTAATAAATATAGGATATAAAGTATGTAGATTTACATGGACATATGTAGATTATATGGGGCGGTTTTGTTAGTATATGGATTTTAGTACGAAGAATGAATATAGCCATGAATACAGTTATGTTCAAAATTATTTAACCCCCACTGACCCCTACTATTGGCATGGCTGTGATTGGCCAGTGCAGCATGTGACCCAGCCTCTATTTAAGCTGGAGTCACATAGCGCCGCACGTCACTCTGCTCTGATCAGTGTAGGGAGAGGTTGCAGCTGCGACGTTAGGGCGAGATCAGGCTGATTAACTCCTCCAAAGGACTTCATTCAGTGATCGATCTGCAGCTGTGGATCATTGAACTGCTGCTATTCAATTGCTCACTGTTTTTAGGCTGCCCAGACCGTTTTTATGTCACTTTTTTCTGGAGTGATCGGCGGCCATTTTGTGTCTTGTGGTGCGCCAGCACAGGCTGCCACCAAGTGCATTAACCCTCAATAGTGTGGTTATTTTTTTGCTATATCCTACATCAGGGGCTTGGCTGTGCTTGCTATTTTATTGAGGGGTGAAATACAATTGCCAAAATAGCAGCACCCTAAATCTGGTGTTTCAGCTGTGGCCAGCCAATTGTAATACTGTCTGCTGTCTGGCAAAGGATAGATTTTTGTTCTGGGTTGAAATAAAATTCCCAACTTAGCAATTCCCTAAATCAGTGGCTTCTGCTGTATCAGGGCTACTTTAAATCTATCCATAAAAGGGTATATTAGATTGAAGGTGCTGATAGGGTCATCCTCAATAACTTCACACGCTACCGTGCATTTCCAACTCTAATTCTGTCTGTAAACCTATACCTGTAATCCAGCGCCTAAATAATAGGCCTACAATTTATATTCGGCTAAATCTGTGGTTACTGCTGTGCCTGTTCTAGTGTAATACGGTACCTAAATAGATAGCCAGATAGTGTTAGGTGTCTGTAAAAAAAAAAAAAAAAAAAAAAAAAAAAAGCCTGAATTTGAATTCAATACATTGAGCCAAATTTATTTCTTATTGTGGTGAACAGTAACAATGAGGAAAACATCTAGTAAGGGACATGGTCGTGGTGGTGTTAGTGGACCCTCTGGTGCTGGGAGAGGACGTGGCCGTTCTGCCACAGCCACACGTCCTAGTGTACCAACTACCTCAGGTCCCAGTAGCCGCCAGAATTTACAGCGATATATGGTGGGGCCCAATGCCATTCTAAGGATGGTAAGGCCTGAGCAGGTACAGGCATTAGTCAATTGGGTGGCCGACAGTGGATCCAGCACGTTCACATTATCTCCCACCCAGTCTTCTGCAGAAAGCGCACAGCTGACGCCTGAAAACCAAGCCCATCAGTCTGTCACATCACCCCCATGCATACCAGGGAAACTGTCTGAGCCTCAAGTTATGCAGCAGTCTCTTATGCTGTTTGAAGACTCCGCTGGCAGGGTTTCCCAAGGGCATCCACCTAGCCCTTCCCCAAGACATAGAATGCACTGACGCACAACCACTTATGTTTCCTGATGATGAGGACATGGGAATACCACCTCAGCATGTCTCTGATGATGACGAAACACAGGTGCCAACTGCTGCGTCTTTCTGCAGTGTGCAGACTGAACAGGAGGTCAGGGAGGAAGACTGGGTGAAAGACGATGCAGGGGACGATGAGGTCCTAGACCCCACATGGAATGAAGTTCGTGCCACTGACTTTCACAGTTCGGAGGAAGAGGCAGTGGTGAGACCGAGCAAACAGCGTAGCAAAAGAGGGAGCAGTGGGCAAAAGCAGATCACCCGCCGCCAAGAGATTCCGCCTGCTACTAACCGCCGCCATCTGGGACCGAGCACCTCAAAGGCAGCTTCAAGGAGTTCCCTGGCGTGGCAATTCTTCAAACAATGTGCTGACGACAAGACCCGAGTGGTTTGCACGCTGTGCCATCAGAGCCTGAAGCGAGGCATTAACGTTCTGAACCTTAGCACAACTTGCATGACCAGGCACCTGCATGCAAAGCATGAACTGCAGTGGAGTAAACACCTTAAAAACAAGGAAGTCACTCAGGCTCCCCCTGCTACCTCTTCTGCTGCTGCCGCCTCGGCCTCTTCTGCTGCTGCCGCCTCGGCCTCTTCTGCTGCTGCCGCCTCGGCCTCTTCTGCTGCTGCCGCCTCGACCTCTTCCTCCGCCTCTGGAGGAACGTTGGCACCTGCCGCCCAGCAAACAGAGGATGTACCACCAACACCAACACCACCACCACCTCCGTCACCAAGCATCTCCACCATGTCACACGGCAGCGTTCAGCTCTCCATCTCACAAACATTTGAGAGAAAGCGTAAATTCCCACCTAGCCACCCTCGATCCCTGGCCCTGAATGCCAGCATTTCTAAACTACTGGCCTATGAAATGCTGTCATTTAGGCTGGTGGACACAGACAGCTTCAATCAGCTCATGTCGCTTGCTGTCCCACAGTACGTCGTTCCCAGCCGCCACTACTTCTCCAAGAGAGCCGTGCCTTCCCTGCACAACCAAGTATCCAATAAAATCAAGTGTGCACTGCGCAACGCCATCTGTGGCAAGGTCCACCTAACCAGATACGTGGACCAGTAAGCACGGGCAGGGACGCTTTATCTCCCTAACTGCACACTGGGTAAATGTAGTGGCGGCTGGGCCCCAGGCGGAGAGCTGTTTGGCGCACGTCCTTCTGCCGCCAAGGATCGCAGGGCAACATTCTTTGCCTCCTGTTGCCTCCTCCTACTCGGCTTCCTCCTCCTCTTCTTCCGCCTGCTCATCCAGTCAGCCACACACCTTCACCACCAACTTCAGCACAGCCCGGGGTAAACTTCAGCAGGCCATTCAGAAACTCATATGTTTGGGGGACAGGACCCACACCGCACAGGAGTTGTGGCGGGGTATTGAACAACAGACCGACGAGTGGTTGCTGCCGGTGAGCCTCATGCCCGGCATGGTGGTTTGCGATAATGGGTGAAATCTTGTTGCAGCTCTGGGACTAGCCGGTTTGACGCACATCCCTTGCTTGGCGCATGTGCTGAATTTGGTGGTGCAGAAGTTCATTCACAACTACCCCGACATGTCAGAGCTGCTGCATAAAGTGCGGGCCGTCTGTTCGCGCTTCCGGCGTTCACATCCTGCCGCTGCTCACCTGTCTGCTCTACAGCGTAACTTCGGCCTTCCCGTTCACCGCCTCATATGACCACCGATGACTGGGCCTCCATGCGAGACCTTTGTGCCCTGTTGCGCTGTTTTGAGTACTCCACCAACATGGCCAGTGGCGCTTACGCCGTTATGAGCGTTACAATACCACTTCTATGTCTCCTTGAGAAAACACTTAGGGCGATGATGGAAGAGGAGGTGGCCCAGGAGGAGGAGGAGGAGGAAGAGGGGTCATTTTTAGCACTTTCAGGCCAGTCTCTTCGAAGTGACTCAGAGGGAGGTTTTTTGCAACAGCGGCCAGGTACAAATGTGGCCAGCAAGGGCCCACTACTGGAGGACGAGGATGAGGAGGAGGTGGAGGAGGATGAGGATGAAGCATGTTCACAGCGGGGTGGCACCCAACGCAGCTCGGGCCCATCACTCGTGCGTGGCGGGGGGGAAACGCAGGACGATGACGATACGCCTCCCACAGAGGACAGCTTGTCCTTGCCTCTGGGCAGCCTGGCACACATGAGCGACTATATGCTGCAGTGCCTGCGCAACGACAGCAGAGTTGCCCACATTTTAACGTGTGTGGACTACTGGGTTGCCACCCTGCTGGATCCACGGTACAAAGACAATGTGCCCACCTTACTTCCTGCTCTGGAGCGTGATAGGAAGATGCGCGAGTACAAGCGCACGTTGGTAGACGCGCTACTGAGAGAATTCCCAAATGTCACAGGGGAACAAGTGGAACAAGTGGAAGCCCAAGGCCAAGGCAGAGGAGGAGCAAGAGGTCGCCAAGGCAGCTGTGTCACGGCCAGCTCTCTGAGGGCAGGGTTAGCATGGCAGAGATGTGGAAAAGTTTTGTCAACACGCCACAGCTAACTGCACCACCACCTGATACGCAACGTGTTAGCAGGAGGCAACATTTCACTAACATGGTGGAACAGTACGTGTGCACACCCCTCCACGTACTGACTGATGGTTCGGCCCCATTCAACTTCTTGGTCTCAATTGTCCACGTGGCCAGAGCTGGCCTTTTATGCCTTGGAGGTGCTGTCCTGCCCGGCGGCCAGCGTTTTGTCTGAACGTGTATTCAGCACGGCAGGGGGTGTCATTACAGACAAACGCAGCCGCCTGTCTACAGCCAATGTGGACAAGCTGACGTTCATAAAAATGAACCAGGCATGGATCCCACAGGACCTGTCTGTCCCTTGTGCAGATTAGACATTTCTAACTACCTCCCCTTAACCATATATTATTGTACTCCAGGGCACTTCCTCATTCAATCCTATTTTCATTTTCATTTTACCATTATATTGCGGGGCAACCCAAAGTTGAATGAACCTCTCCTCTGTCTGGGTGCCGGGGCCTAAATATATGCCAATGGACTGTTCCAGTGGTGGGTGACATGAAGCCTGATTCTCTGCTATGGGACCACTCTTCAATTGATATTGATTCATTTTTATTTATTTTATTTTTATTCATTTCCCTATCCACATTTGTTTGCAGGGGATTTAAAGGGAGTCTTTCACCTAATCTGAGCGTTTTAGACCGTCACGAGCGGCACCAGAGGACGGCGGGCTGGGAACTGGCCCGCACCTGCGCACTGCTCTGCCCATTATGGGCAGATGAACAGCTTTTCATATTGCGCATGCGCCGGCCAACTAAAGACAGCCGGCCGGCGCATTCGCAATATGAAAGGATGTTCCTCTGCCCATAATGGGCAGAGCAGTGCGCAGGTGCGGGTCAGTTCCCAGCCCGCCGTCCTCTGGTGCCGCTCGTGACGTCCGCCGGCTGGAGGTGTGTTTTTCTGGGCACATCGCACAGTAACGCCGCCCCTGGACACCTTCAGAAGGTAATTTGCATAAGTTTAAAAAGTGTTATTTTCATTATCTGGGCGAGGGACACATAAGAGAAAGGTATGATCGTAATGAGGGTTAAAGAGTCTATAACCTGATCTGAGCGGTCTAAAACGCTCAGATTAGGTGAAAGACTCTTTAACTACATTTTGCTGCCTTTTGCAGCCCTCTAGCCCTTTCCTGGGCTGTTTTACAGCCTTTTTAGTGCCGAAAGGTTTGGGTCCCCATTTACTTCAATGGGGTTCGGGGTCGGGTTCGGATTCCGAACCCAAACATTTTCGGGAAGTTCAGCCGAACTTCTCGAACTCGAACCCGAACATCCAGGTGTTCGCTCAACTCTAGTCACTAATTATGGAGCAGCACTTGCAGCGGCTACGCTTGCATTTGAAGGAGCCGTGTGGTTTCTGTGGTGTCCGTACTAATGTCTGTATGTATATGTATTTTAGGGCAGGAGGGTACAAGCATCTCTTTTAGAGTTCTTGCCCTCCGGAAGGTGAGATGTGGTTGGGTGGTTATTGTTTGGCCCAGGATGGGGTCCTTCCGTAGAATGGACCAATGTCGGTTGAGTATTTCTTTAATTTTCTGATGAGATGAATTGTGACGGGTTATGAAATTGTCTTTATATTTATTAGTGTCTATTGTCGGTGGTATGGCAGATTCGTCTTTATTTTTATTTTTGGTTTTCGTCCGTTTTTTTGAGGCTATCCGATTGGTTTTCGCCTTTTATCTTTTTGAGGGAGTCTTCAATTAATCCTTTAGGATAACCCTTTTCTAGGAATCTTGTTTCTAGGATTTCTAGTTGTTCCTGCATTACCTGATCGTTTGAGCAATTTCTTCTTATTCTCCTCATTTGGCTGTAAGGGATATTTCTCTTCAATTTATGGTAGTGGCAACTTTTATAGTCGAGATAGCTGTTGGCATCTACTGTTTTGAAATTGCCCATTTTCCCGTATGTTTATTTCTAAGTCTGAAAAAGTGGTATGGAGGGGGTCTATGTGGGCAGTAAATGTCAGGTTCCAATCATTGGAGTTGAGGTCCGATACATATTGATCCAGGATGTGGCGTTCCCCTTTCCAAATGTCATCAATGAACAGTTTATAAAACAAGATATTTGGGTGGTATAAAAGGCCTATTTTTTCTTCGAAGGCCCCCATAAAGAGGTTGGCATAAGATGGGGCAAACTTTGTCAACTGGCTAAGTTGTTTAAAGAACACATTTTCCAGTACATGGGTTGCTTTTGCACAATCTATCTGATAGAGCAGTGTTCCTCAACTCCAGTCCTCAGGGCCCACCTGTCATGGTTTGAGAATATCCCACAGAATAGATACCTATGGCAAGTCCTGATGCATCATACTGCTGGATGTGAACGATATGACGGTCAATGCAGATCACCATTCTGGCCAGTGTGCCCGAGAAGCCACTTCTTTCTGGATCCGCAGGTTCCATAGTCATCGTTGTCCCCTTGCTGTTCCCACAACTTCTCCTCTTGTAGAGGCAGCTCTACATCCTCCTCTCTGGCAGATTCCCTTTGTGTCCCTAACAGCTGTAGGGCAGACATGTGTCGGCTGCACTTCTCTTGCTATTGTCCCCTGCTGCATGAGCATCAGCTAATATGAATAAGAGGGATGACATTGTTCATGCTACAGTTGTCCCTGCTGGCAAACTGTGGCCTCTTTGAAGAGCTTCAGCACCCAAAAGGTTTTTGAGCTGCCACTGCCTAACCTTGAAGCAACACATGCTCCCTGCTGCTGAGGAGGTCTGGTGCATGACAAAATCATTCAGCTTTCCACTGCTCGTACAGATGCTCGAGCATGTGCAATGTCTAAGTCCAGCAAGTCGCTGGAGGTCCAGGAGATCGTTCCTTGTCGTAAGAGTGGCTTAAGTGCTTGCACAGTGCCCTGGACTTTGCTAGTATTTTGTGCAAGCCAGTGTATTTATTAAGAAAGCATGGTACCACTAGGTTGATGTGCGCCATGCAGGGAGCATGTGTTATTTCACCCAGTTTCAGGTCAGCCATGATGTTGCACTCATTGTCGCTGACCGCCTTGCCCATTTGAAGTCAGCAGGGTGACAGCCAGCGGGAGGTTTGCTGCTTGATTTACTTGAGCAACTTCTCGTCAGTAAAGCTACAGATTTGCCTAAATGGTATGACAGCAACTGCAATGCCAGCAACGTGGCCAAATGCTTGGCCTAAGCTTGCGTGCACCATTGCATTGCGTGCACCACAGCGTAGTTTTTTCCTGGACATGCATTCTGTTAATGATGGCTGACGATGGAGTGGAGGAGAAGACTGAGCAGAAGCGGAGGGGGTGATGTGAAAGACACCATATTGCTCGTCGATGTGGCCTGGCTGCCACAAGCTGGACCTGGAGATGGAGGGAACACCTACCACCTTTGTTTGCCCATGGGATGGTGTGATGTGGTTTAATAGAGCTGTGTTGCCTACATTTGTCTGCCTGCTCACATTTTATTTTGCTCTTGCACAGGGCAATGCTTTTGTCTTTTGCCAGATGAGAGATACTCGCACAGGTGTAGAAACAGCTGAGCTGGGCTTAGCTCTAGCATGTTTTTGGGACCAACCAACCAACTGCCTCAGCGGCATCACTAGATTCAGAAGCAGACCCTGGCTGTTCTTTGGCAGGTATGTGGCCTCAGCTCTTTAATGCAGCTGCCATAATCCTCCTGATGTTGCCTCCTTCTCAGCACCCTGGTCTGACTCCCAGGTCCTGTCCAGCATACAATTATTGTGGGAGTCCTCACCCTCCATTTTGCTTCCATGAGACTGTGGGATGATATGGTGGGTTCTTTGCTCCCCCTCCCTCCCCTTTTCTTCTGACTGCCACAGTCGCTACAGGTGCCACTACTACCTACCCTGGGTCTGCAGCCTCCACCTTCTCAGGGCAGTACAAATGCTGACTGCTCTCACACAAGGCGTCAACAGAGACTATCTGCTGTAGGGCATAGTGGGGTTTTCTTGCCACTTCTTAGGAAAAAGGAGGGTGCACCTATACGAAGGGGCATTGAACACAGGGAGGAATCCACTAAAAGCTGCCTTTGGGGCTGCAAGGAGTAGGACCGGGAGGAATGCCAGGATATCTGGCTCCACGGCACGGTGTCAGACTCTGAAGTCACCTCCACGCCGTTCTGCTTTGACTGAGAAGTGAGCCACCTAATCCACTATCTTATGCTATGCTCTTTCTCCTCAACTATAATGTTGCACCGTTACTCAGCCAGCAGGGACAAATGTGACCTACCTCTACTACTACCACTACTTCTGACCAGATAGATGGTGCTGCTACTATCCACATTCTGCTTCTGGGTGTTTCGTTTGGAACCCTTCCGTATCCCAGACATTTTTGGGCCTCTTACACAATGTTGTGCACTACCCTGTGTCTTGGTGTAGTAAACAGCCTCAATATAATAATTAAAAATAATAATAATAATAATAATATGGGTTTGTGAACACAGAAAACCTTTAAATTGTGACTGCGTGGGAACAGAAAATATGTAAATGGAGAATGGATGACTTAGGCCTCTTTCACACGAAAATGACGGATTAGGTCGAGGTGAGTTTAGGAAAACTCTCACCACTTTGCAAGCAACTTCTTCAGTCAGTTTTTCCTGCGATTTTCCGTGCGAGTGCAATGTTTTGCTGCGTTTTCATGCGGTGATAAACTGAAGGTTTACAAACAACATCTCTGAGCAACCATCAGTTAAAAACGCATTGCATCCGCACTTGCTTGCGGATACAATGCGTTTTCAGGCAGCCCCATTCACTTCTGTGGGGCCAGGGCTGCTTGAAAAACGCAGAATATGGCCTCCTGCACATGACCATATGGTCTTGCGGTCCGTTTTAAATGGATCAGTTTTTTATTTATTTTTTTTCAGTAGGGTTTCCGTTCCATTTTTTCATTTGGTTTCAGTTTGTGATCTGTTTTTTGCAAAGCGGGAACAGAAGCATACAATAATGTTTAAACAGTAAGTACATAAAAAAAATAGGCTGGGCATAAAATTTTCAATAGATGGTTCTGCAAAAACGGAACGGATACGGAAGACATACGGATGCATTTCGTTTTTTTTTTTTTGCAGGTCAATTGACTTGAATGGAGCCACAGAACATGATTTGCGGCCAATAATAGGACATGTTCTATGTTTGAGCGGAAATACGGAAACTCAAAGCATACAGAGTACCGATCGTTTTCCCTAGTCGTTTCCATAACACCACATCCTGAGAGACTAACTTCCTCTGATAGGACAGGAAAAACAGAGGTTTAAATCCCACCCCTTCCCCTCTACCAGTGTTTTTCCTGTTCTACCAGGATAGGAAGCAGGAGAGGTGCATGGAGGCTCTTTTGGGGCCTATCTGTAAGACATATATGCAGGCTGAGGTCTGATCCGCAGGACGGCTCTCCCTCCTTCTGGTGGCCTGTGCATGGGTGCAGGCTGTTGTGATCCCATGCAAAGATTCTCCTGAGGCAGTCCAGGCGGGCTTCATGCAGAGGGGTAGATGGGTGAAATCTCGTAGCAGCTCTGGGACTAGCCAGTTTGACGCACATCCCTTGCCTGGCGCATGTGTTGAATTTGGTGGTGCAGAGATTCCTGAAAAATTACCTCTGTCAGAGCTGCTGTATAAATTGCGGGCCATCTGTGCGCGCTTTTGGCGTTCTCACCCTGCTGCTGCTCGTCTCAGTGCTGCAGCGTAACTTCGGCCTTCCTGCTCACCGACTCATATGCGACGTGCCCACAAGGTGGAACTCCACCTTGCACATGCTGGCCAGACTGTGCGAGCAGCAGAAGGCAATAGTGGAGTTTCAGCTGCAGCACGCACGGGTGAGTCGCTCTGTGGAACAGCACCACTTCACCACCAATGACTGGGCCTTTATGCGAGACCTGTGTTCCTTGTTGCGCTGTTTCGAGTACTCCACCAACATGGCCAGTGCCGATAACGCAGTTCTCAGAGTTACTATCCCATTTCTATGCCTACTTGAAAAAACACTTCTGGCAATGATGGAAGAGAATGTGGCACGGGAGGAGGAGGAGGAGGGAGAGGGATCATTTCATAGGGTTTCCGGCCAGTCATTCACAAGTGGCTCCGAGGGTGGGTTCCTGCGCCCACAATCGGCAGGTACACAATTGTCCAAACGGCAGGTACACAATTGTCCATCCAGGGCACAGTTCTGGAGGATGACTAGGAGGAGGAGGAGGAGTAGATGGAGGAGGAGGAGGAACGGTGTTCACAGCAGGGTGGCACCCAAACCAGCTCATGGCCATCACTGGTGCATGGCTAGGGGGATACAGAGGACACAGACGATACACCTCCCACAAAGGACAGCTTTTTGTTGCCTCTGGGCAGCCTGGAACATATGAGCGATTTACATGCTGCAGTGTCCCAGCAACGACCGCCGAGTTGCCCACATTCTAACGTGTGCTGATTACTGGGTGGCCACGCTGCTGTATCCCCGTTACAAGGACAATGTACTGTCCTTAATTCTGTCACTGGAGCGTGATTGTAAGATGCGCGAGTACAAGCGCATGCTGGTAGACGCGCTGCTGGTGGCATTCCCACCTGACAGCGGAGGCTCAGCAGAAGCACAAGGTGAAGGCAGAGGAGAAGGAAGAGGTCGCCAACGCAGCTGGGGCACCGCCAGCACCTCAGAAGGCAGGGTTAGCATGGCCAAAATGTGGAAAAACTTTGTCAGCACGCCACAACAACCAGCACCACCAGCTGATATGGAACGTCTTAGCAGGAGGCAGCATTTCACCAACATGGTGGAGCAGTATGTGTGCACACGCCTACACGTACTGAATGACTGGTCTGCCCCCTTCAACTTCTGGGTCTCCAAATTGGGCACATGACATGAGCTTGCCCTTTAGGTGCTGGCCTGCCCTGCAGCCAGTGTATTGTCTGAACGTGTGTTTAGCAAGGCAGGGGGCGTTATCACAGACAAGCACAGCCGCCTGTCCACAGACAATGTGGACAAGCGCACGTTCATTAAAATGAACCAGGCATGGATCACTCAGGAGTTGTCCTTACCTTGTGCAGAATAGACATTTTATACCGGCCTCACCCAGCCATTGTTATACTACAGCGCAATTGCTCATTCTTGTATTTTGGATATTTCACACGCTTTTGGAGTGTACCCTAATAAATGTGTTTTTTTTTTTTACTAAAAACTAGTGTTGGCTACCTCGTCCTCCGCCACTTCCACCTACACAGCTACGTCCACCGCATCCTGAAACTCCTACTCCATATAGACCTCCACCTCATAAATCAAGTTTATTTTTTTTAATTTGTACAGATTTTATTTTATGTAATTTCACTAATTTGTTACATTTTCGGGTGAAATTCAACAATTCTTGGCTGAGATTTACCACTGCTATATCTAGTAGACAGGTAAAAAAAAATCCACTTATTTGTCTGTTACATTCTTGGGTGACATTTGACTATTTTTGCCGTATACAAACCCCTGCTCTGCATAGGTGACAGGGAATTACATTTCCAAAATTATTTTTTAATTGACGAGCGCCACCTTCTTTACTTGTAAGCTTCGGCTTCAATAATTTGTCCCACTTTTCCGCTCGATCAACATTTAATTTCATCTATTGACCTCCCTTGGATGTGGTATCATTCTCACGCTCCCTCTCCAGCATGGAACCCTGATTCGCCGATAACCTTAATCAACATGGTAGGTTCAGAAAAGAACATCGAAAGTTTATAGAGAAGATATCCAAATAAATTGTGGACATCACAGGGATGTGCGATCAGGCAGAAGTTATCTAGAGTCAACAAAGCGGCAGCAGGGCCTCTCCTGTCTAACGTTTCCAAATCCAAAATACCCCAGTGACATTCCCTATAATTTATTAATTATTCCAATAACAGGGCATCTTGAGAGTCCTGTATTGTTATTTATAGTCACTACGTCCCTAAGTCGGGAGTGGGAAATTCCCGCACGCCCCCTCCTTTCCTTCGATTCTTCTGTTTTAATAGCTTCTCCTACTACATTTCTGCTCAATCACAATTACATTTCTTCCATTGATCTCCCTTGGATGTGGTATCTTTCTCACGCTCCCTCTCTGGCGTGGAACCCTGATTCGCCGCTAACCGTGATCAACATGGTAGGCGCAGAAAAGAACATCGAAAGTTAATAGAGTAGATATCCAATTGGATCGTGAACATCATGGAGACGTGCGGCATTGTGGGGCTGTATGTGTGCACACTCCTACACGTACTGACTGATGGGTCGGCTCCCTTCAACTTCTGGGTCTCCAAACTGGGCACATGGCCTGAGCTTGCCCTTTTACGCCTTGGAGGTTCTGGCCTGCCCTGCAGCCAGTGTATTGTCTGAACGTGTGTTTAGCACGACTGGAGGGGGTTATCACAGGTTATATTTCCCAATGTTTTGGGGTGTACCCTAATTTAAATAAATAATTAAAACCAAAAAAACAATGTAGGCTACCTCCTCCTCCACCGTTGCTTCCACCTACACTGCCACATCCACTGCCTCCTCAACCTCCTACTCCACATGGACCTCGTCCTCCTAGATCAAGATTATTTTTATTTTTACATATTTTGTTATTCAAAGTCATTTCCCTATCCACATTTGTTTGCAGAGCACTTGGCATCCTCTTAACCACATTTTGCTGGCATTTGCAGCCCTCTCTAGCCCTTTCCATGACATTTTTTGAGCCATTTTAGTGCTCAAAAGTTCGGGTCCCCATTGACTTCAATGGGGTTTGGGTTTGGGTCAAGTTCGGGTTCCGAACTCTAACTTTTTTGTGAAGCTCTGCCAAACCCAAAAATCCAGGTGTCCGCTCAACTCTAGTTATAAGCGTTTACCCAGCACAGGAGCTAAACCCCTTATGTAAAGAATGTACTTCTAATGTATTAAAAGCTGAATCCTCTAGTTTCCTGGAGGATATCAGGACCTTAGTTAAAGAAGTTCAGTCTGCACTAGCTTCCAGGGATCCAGCTCCCCCTAAACCCTCCTCAGGTCATCCATGATAGTCCAGTGTATGACTCAGATTCTGACGTTTTGGGAGGCTCACATGTTGAAACGTATGAAAAAACATATGCATCTTCTGATGAAGATAATAAATATAAACTGTTCTTATTTAATCCGGATGACATTGAGCTTATAAATGAGATTAGAGCCACATTACAGATGGAGGTACCTAAGAAGTCTAAGTCGGTGCAGGAAGAGATATTTAGGGGGCTGGGGGAAAGGAAGAAGTCAGTTTTTTCCAGTTCCAGACAATATTCAAAAGTTTATCAGGTCAGAATGGGAGAATTTTCCTAGGGGTATCAAGAGGCACTATCTTTTTTTTAACAATGAAGATTGCGCCGATTGGGAATCCGTTTCCAGAGTAGACTCTCCTGTGGCTAAGGTAGCAAAATATACCGCCCTGCCATTTGAATATTTAGCGCAACTTAAAGACCCCATGAATAGGAAAGCAGAGAGCCTACTAAGAAAAACCTGGGAGGCTACGGCAGCATTTCTTAAGCCATGGGTGGCTTCTACTTGTGTAGCTAGAACCCTTAATTTGTGGTTAGAGCAATTGGAGATTCATCTAATCAATAAAATGCCAAGCGATCAGATTCTGGAGAGCATTCAGTTACTAAAAATGTCAACTAGTTTCTTTGCGGATGCTGCAGCAGAATCCGTAAAACTTTCAGCATGGACGGCAGTTTTATCTTACACAGCCAGATGGGATATAAGGCTCAAAGCCTGGGCAGGGGATATTGCATACAAAAACAAGCTCCTTTCCTTTCCCTTTCACAGGCAATATGTTTTTGGACTGGATCTAGACAAGATCTTAGAAAACGCCACTGACAAAGTTTTCCAGAAGAGATTTAAATTAAAAAAATAATAATAATTTTGTGGCTGTCGGTAATATTCGGAGCTAAAGAGGGGAGGTGGAGTTATGGAAAGGGGGTAAGGGAAGAAATGTCCTTTTCAACCCTAACAGAGGGGAGAGCTCCTCCTCTAATCCCAAACAATGACTCCATACAAGTAGGTGGAAGACTCGGCTCCTTTTTAAGAACTTGGGAGCAAGTAACATCAAATTCATGGATCCTAAACATCATAAGAGGGTTACTGTGTGGAATTAGAATCTTCCCCCTCCTGAGAAATTTATTACCACTCTTCCTCCCTCCCAACAAGGTACCTTAATTACAGGCATAGAAGATTTACTATTCTTGGTAAAAAAAAACAAACAGGAAGTCCAGAATTGTAATAAATCTAAAACCCTTGAACAAACACGTTACATATCAAAAGTTCAAGATGGAAACTTTAAGATCAGCAGTAAAATTTATAAAAAGAAAAGCGGTAATGGCCTCAATCGATTTGAGGGATGCTTATTACCATATCATGACACACAAAACATTGAGGAAATTCCTAAGATTTGCAGTCCAGTTGAGGGGGTCACATCCAACATTATCAATTTGTATTTCTCCCTTTCGGAATTTCCTCAGCGCCAAGATCATGGTGGAGGTGGTAGCGGCTCTAAGACAAAAATCAATCAGTGCTACCCTGTATCTGGACGATCTTCTAGTGATGGCGGAAAACAAAGGTCTACTACAAAATCACTTACAGAAAGTTCTAAACCACCCCCAATCATTAGGGTGAATCATCAACTGGGAGAAATCAGATCTTTCCCCAAGCAGCTGGAAAACGTTTCTCGGGATATCTTTTGGATTGGGTTTCTCAGAGATCATTCCTGCCCTTTCCCAAAATAGAAACATTGAAAAACCAGATAAAATTTAAAAAGAGGAGGTTCTGCTCTCAGGGCGGCAATGAAGATTCTAGGCACTCTCATGTATCCCAGCAGTCACTTGGACTCAATTCCATTTAAGACCTTTAGAAACTTATTCTATTCAGGTGGAACCGGTCACAAGTCACCCTAGACAAACCAATTTCTAGAGGGAAACATAAAAAACTCCCTAAGGTGGTGGCTCATAGACAACAACCTAGAGAAGGGAATATACTGGAACCAGGACTTCCCCTTGTAATCACAACAGACAGTCTTCAGGGTTGGGGGGCCTGTAGTTCAGCAGGAAACCTACCAGGGCAAATGGCCAATCCTCATAAGACATTAATCCTCAAACTTCAGAGAATTATAAGCAATTTGGGAAACTCTGAAGAAAACCAATGCATTTATAAAAAAAGTCATGTTTTTTTAAAAAATTTATTTAGACAATTCAACGGCAGTTTCCTTCATTTAGCATCAGGGAGGGACGAGACACTGTCTGCTTCAGAATCTAGCAAACAAAATATTTTCTTGGGCAGAACAAAATATAATCTCAATCTCGTTTAGTTCACCTAAAGGGATCTTTAAATACAAAGGCAGATTACCTGAGCTGTCATTTTCTGGACCCAGGGGAATGGACATTATGCTCAGAAGTATTTCAACTGATTAAGAAAGTGGGGCAAACCATCAATAGATCTTTTCGCCTCCCGGAAAAATCGCCAAATAGATCCTTTTTTTTTTTTTTTTTTCTCCTTCAAGCCGAATGATCTCCCAACTGCGGTGGATGCCTTCAATCAGGATTGGACATCTCTCCTAGTGTACGCATTCCAGGAGTCCTTCGGAAATTTCAAAGAGAAAAATGTACCTTAATGTTGGTAGCTCCCTTCTGTCCCAAGAAGAGCTGATTTGCACTTCTAAAGTCACTCAGCATAGAAGCCCCCTTTTGCTACCCCGGAAATCAGATTTATTGTATCAAGGTCCCATTCTCCACCCTAATTTAAAAATCCTAAAGTTGTCGGCCTGGATTCTGAAGAATCCATCCTATTAAAATTGGGGTTATCTAATAAAGTGGTTTCCACCCTACTCTTTAGCAGGAAACAGAATACAAACAAGGCGTACTTTAAAATTTGGAGAAAATTTGCCTCTTGGTGTGGAGATTTATTTGATCAATTTAGACCCAACATAGCGACGATCTTGGATTTTCTTCAGGACAGATTAGACCTAGGTCTTTCTCTTAATACCATAAGAGTTGAGCGAACACCTGGATATTCGGGTTCGAGAAGTTCGGCTGAACTTCCCGGAAATGTTGGATCCGAACCCGAACCCTATTGAAGTCAATAAGGACCCGAACTTTTCGGCACTAAAAAGGCTGTAAAACAGCCCAGGAAAGGGCTAGAGGGCTGCGAAAGGCAGCAACATGTAGGTAAATCCCCTGCAAACAAATGTGGATAGGGAAATGAATAAAAATAAAATAAATAAAAATTAACCAATATCAATTGAAGAGTGGTCCCATAGCAGAGAATATGGCTTCACGTCACCCACCACTGGAACAGTCCATTGTCATATATTTAGGCCCCGGCACCCAGGCAGAGGAGAGAGGTCCCATAGCAGAGAATATGGCTTCACGTCACCCAACATTGGAACAGTCCATTGGCATATATTTAGGCCCCGGCACCCAGACAGAGGAGAGGTTCATTCAACTTTGGGTAGCCCCGCAATATAATGGTAAAATGAAAATAAAAATAGGATTGAATGAGGAAGTGCCCTGGAGTACAATAATATATGGTTAAGGGGAGGTAGTTAATGTCTAATCTGCACAAGGGATGGACAGGTCCTGTGGGATCCATGCCTGGTTCATTTTTATGAACGTCAGCTTGTCCACATTGGCTGTAGACAGGCGGCTGCGTTTGTCTGTAATGACGCCCCCTGCCGTGCTGAATACACGTTCAGACAAAACGCTGGCCGCCGGGCAGGCCAGCACCTCCAAGGCATAAATGGCTAGCTCTGGCCACGTGGACAATTTAGAGACCCAGAAGTTGAATGGGGCCGAACCATCAGTCAGTACGTGGAGGGGTGTGCACATGTACTGTTCCACCATGTTAGTGAAATGTTGCCTCCTGCTAACACGTTGCGTATCAGGCGGTGGTGCAGTTAGCTGTGGCTAACTTTTCAACATCTCTGCCATGCTAACCCTGCCCTCAGAGGAGCTGGCCGTGACACAGCTGCCTTGGCGACCTCTTGCTCCTCCTCTGCCTTGGCCTTGGGCTTCCACTTGTTCCCCTGTGACATTTGGGAATGCTCTCAGTAGCGCGTCTACCAACGTGCGCTTCTACTCGCGCATCTTCCTATCGCGCTCCAGTGCAGGAAGTAAGGTGGGCACATTGTCTTTGTCCCGTGGATCCAGCAGGGTGGCAACCCAGTAGTCCGCACAGGTTAAAATGTGGGCAACTCTGCTGTCGTTGCGCAGGCACTGCAGCATGTAGTCGCTCATGTGTGCCAGGCTGCCCAGAGGTAAGGACAAGCTGTCCTCTGTGGGAGGCGTATTGTCATCGTCCTGCGTTTCCCCCCAGCCACGCACCAGTGATGGGTCCGAGCTGCGTTGGGTGCCACCCGGCTGTGACCATGCTTCATCCTCCTCCTCCTTGGCCTCCTCCCTAAGTGTTTTCTCAAGGAGACATAGAAGTGGTATTGTAACGCTGATAACGGCGTCATCGCCACTGGCCATGTTGGTGGAGTACTCGAAACGGGGCACACAGGTCTCACATGGAGGCCCAGTCATTGGTGGTGAAGTGGTGCTGTTCCGTAGTGCGACTGACCCGTGCGTGCTGCAGCTGAAACTCCACTATGGCCTGCTGCTGCTCGCACAGTCTGTCCAGCATGTGCAAGGTGGAGTTCCACCTAGTGGGCACGTCGCATATGAGGCGGTGAGCAGGAAGGCCGAAGTTACGCTGTAGCGCAGACAGGCGAGCAGCGGCAGGATGTGAACGCCGGAAGCGCGAACAGATGGCCCGCACTTTATGCAGCAGCTCTGACATGTCGGGGTAGTTGTGAATGAACTTCTGCCCCACCAAATTCAGCACATGCGCCAAGCAAGGGATGTGCGTCAAACCGGCTAGTCCCGGAGCTGCAACGAGATTTCGCCCATTATCGCACACCACCAGGCCGGGCTTGAGGCTCACCGGCAGCAACCACTCGTCGGTCTGTTGTTCTATACCCCGCCACAACTCCTGTGCAGTGTGGGGCCTGTCCCCCAAACATATGAGTTTCAGAATGGCCTGCTGACGTTTACCCCGGGCTGTGCTGAAGTTGGTGGTGAAGGTGTGTGGCTGACTGGATGAGCAGGTGGAAGAAGAGGAGGAGGAAGCCGAGTAGGAGGAGGTGGCAACAGGAGGTAAAGAATGTTGCCCTGCGATCCTTGGCGGCGGAAGGACGTGTGCCAAACAGCTCTCTGCCTGGGGCCCAGCCGCCACTACATTTACCGAGTGTGCAGTTAGGGAGATATAGCGTCCCTGGCCGTGCTTACAGGTCCACGTATCTGGTTAGGTGGACCTTGCTACAGATGGCGTTGCGCAGTGCACACTTGATTTTATCGGATACTTGGTTGTGCAGGGAAGGCACGGCTCTCTTGGAGAAGTAGTGGCGGCTGGGAACAACATACTGTGGGACAGCAAGCGACATGGAAATCTATTTAGGTACCGTATTACACTAATACAGGCACAGCATTAACGACAGATTTAGCTGAATATAAATTTGAGGCCTAGTATTTAGGCGCTGGGTGACAGATATACGTTTACAGACAGAATTAGACTTGGAAATGCACAGTAGCGTGTGTGTGAAGTTATTGAGGATGACCCTATCAGCACCTTGAATCTTATATACCCTTTTAATGAATAGATTTAAAGTAGCCCTGATACAGCAGAAACCACTAATTTAGGAAATTGCTAAGTTGGGAATTGTATTTTGACCCTGAACAAAAATATATCCGTTGCCAGACAGCAGACAGTATTACAATTGGCTGGCCACAGCTGAAACACCAGATTTAGGGTACTGCTATTTTGGCAATTGAATTTCACCCCTCAATAAAATAGCAAGCACAGCCAAGCCCCTGATGTAGGATAAAGCCAAAAAATAACCACATTATTTATGGTTAAATGCACTTGGTGGCAGCTTGTGCTGGCGCACCACAAGACACAAAATGGCCGCCGATCACCCCAGAAAAAAGTGACTGAAAAACGCTCTGGGCAGCCTAAAAACAGTGAGCAATTGAATAGCAGCAGTTCAATGACCCACAGCTGTAGATCGATCACTGACTTAAGTCTTTTGGAGGAGTTAATCACTGCCTAATCTCGCCCTAACGTCGCAGCTGCAACCTCTCCCTACACTGATCAGAGCAGAGTGACGGGCGGCGCTATGTGACTCCAGCTTAAATAGAGGCTGGGTCACATGGTGCTCTGGCCAATCACAGCTGTGCCAATAGTAGGGATGGCTGTGACGGCCTCTTGGGGCAAGTAGTATGACGCTTGTTGATTGGCTGCTTTGCAGCCTTTCAAAAAGTGCCAAGAAAGCGACGAACACCGAACCCGAACCCAGACTTTTACGAAAATGTTCTGGTCCGTGTCACGGACACCCCAAAATTTGGTACGAACCCGACCTATACAGATCGGGTTCGCTCATCCCTACATAAGGGTTCAAGTTTCAGCATTAGGGGGTTTATATAATACTAGTCTGGCAGAGTTTCCCTGGATAGTCAGGTTCCTGAAAGCAGCAGACAGGCTTAGACCAACAGTCAGGAATATGGTAGCTCCTTGGAATCTTAACACGGTCCTGTCAGGGTTATCTTCAAGCTCCTTTGAACCATTACAATCTATTTCCATAAAATGGCTCACCTTAACCACTTCAGCCCCGCTAGGTGAAACCCCCCTTAATGACCAGAGCACTTTTTACACTTCGGCACTACACTCCTTTCACCGTTTATCGCTCGGTCATGCAACTTACCACCCAAATGAATTTTACCTCCTTTTCTTCTCACTAATAGAGCTTTCATTTGGTGGTATTTCATTGCTGCTGGCATTTTTACTTTTTTTGTTATTAATCAAAATGTAACGATTTGTTTGCAAAAAAATGACATTTTTCACTTTCAGCTGTAAAATTTTGCAAAAAAAACAACATCCATATATAAATTTTTCACCAAATTTATTGTTCTACATGTCTTTGATAAAAAAAAAATGTTTGGGCAAAAAAATAATGGTTTGGGTAAAAGTTATAGCATTTACAAACTATGGTACAAAAATGTGAATTTCCGCTTTTTGAAACAGCTCTGACTTTCTGAGCACCTGTCATGTTTCCTGAGGTTCTACAATGCCCAAACAGTAGAAAACCCCCACAAATGACCCCATTTCGGAAAGTAGACACCCTAAGGTATTCGCTGATGGGCATAGTGAGTTCATAGAACTTTTTATTTTTTGTCACAAGTTAGCGGAAAATGATGATGATTTTTTATTTTTATTTTTTTCTTACAAAGTCTCATATTCCACTAACTTGCGACAAAAAATAAAAAATTCTAGGAACTCGCCGTGCCCCTCACGGAATACCTTGGGGTGTCTTCTTTCCAAAATGGGGTCACTTGTGGCGTAGTTATACTGCCCTGGCAATTTAGGGGCCCAAATGTGTGAGAAGAACTTTGCAATCAAAATGTGTAAAAAATGCCCTGCAAAATCCGAAAGGTGCACTTTGGAATATGTGCCCCTTTGCCCACCTTGGCAGCAAAAAAGTGTGACACATCTGGTATCGCCGTACTCAGGAGAAGTTGGGGAATGTGTTTTGGGGTGTCATTTTACATATACCCATGCTGGGTGAGAGAAATAGCTTGGCAAAAGACAACTTTTCCCATTTTTTTATACAAAGTTGGCATTTGACCAAGATATTTTTCTCACCCAGCATGGGTATATGTAAAATGACACCCCAAAACACATTCCCCAACTTCTCCTGAGTACGGCGATACCACATGTGTGACACTTTTTTGCAGCCTAGATGCGCAGAGGGGCCCAAATTCCTTCTAGGAGGGCATTTTTAGACATTTGGATCCCAGACTTCTTCTCACATTTTCGGGCCCCTAAAAAGCCAGGGCAGTATAAATACCCCACATGTGACCCCACTTTGGAAAGAAGACACCCCAAGGTATTCAATGAGGGGCATGGCGAGTTCCTAGAATTTTTATTTTTTTTGCATAAGTTAGCTAACTTAGGACAAAAATTTCAATCTTTCATGGACTCAATATGCCCCTCACGGAATACCTTGGGGTGTCTTCTTTCCGAAATGGGGTCACATGTGGGGTATTTATACTGCCCTGGCTTTTTAGGGGCCCTAAAGCGTGAGAAGAAGTCTGGAATATAAATGTCTAAAAATGTTTACGCATTTGGATTCCGTGAGGGGTACGGCGAGTTCATGGGAGATTTTATTTTTTGACACAAGTTAGTGGAATATGAGACTTAGTAAGAAAAAACAAACAAAAAATTTCCGCTAACTTGTGCCAAAAAAAATGTCTGAATGGAGCCTTACCAGGGGGGGAGTGATCAATGACAGGGGGGTGATCACCCATATAGACTCCCTGATCACCCCCCTGTCACTGATCACCCCCCCTGTAAGGCTCCATTCAGACATCCGCATGATTTTTTACGGATTCATGGATACATGTATCGGATCCACAGAACGCATGCGGACGTCTGAATGGAGCCTTACAGGGGGGTTATCAATGACAGGGGGTGACCAGGGTAATCAGGGTGATCACCCCCCTGTCACTGATCACCCCCCCTGTAAGGCTCCATTCAGACATCCGCATGATTTTTTACGGATCCATGGATACATGTATCGGATCCACAGAACGCATGCGGACGTCTGAATGGAGCCTTACAGGGGGGTTATCAATGACAGGGGTTGATCAGGGTAATCAGGGTGATCACCCCCCTGTCACTGATCACCCCCCCTGTAAGGCTCCATTCAGACATCCGCATGATTTTTTACGGAACCATGGATCGGATCCACAAAACGCATGCGGACGTCTGAATGGAGCCTTACAGGGGGGTTATCAATGACAGGGGGGTGATCAGGGAGTGTATATGGGTGATCACCCGCCTGTCATTGATCACCCCCTGTAAGGCTCCATTCAGACGTCCGCATGTGTTTTGCGGATCCGATCCATGTATCCATGGATCCGTAAAAATCATGCGGACGTCTGAATGGAGCCTTACAGGGGAGTGATCAATGACAGGGGGGTGATCAATGACAGGGGGTGATCAGGGAGTGTATATGGGTGATCACCCGCCTGTCATTGATCACCCCCCTGTAAGGCTCCATTCAGACGTCCGTATGTTTTTTGCGGATCCGATCCATGTATCCGTGGATCCGTAAAAATCATACGGACGTCTGAACGGAGCCTGACAGGGGGGTGATCAATGACAGGGGGGTGATCAATGACAGGGGGGTGATCAATGACAGGGGGGTGATCAATGACAGGGGGGTGATCAATGACAGGGCGGTGATCAATGACAGGGGGGTGATCAGGGAGTTTATATGGGGTGATCAGGGGTGATCAGGGGTTTATAAGGGGTTAATAAGTGACGGGGGGGGGGTGTAGTGTAGTGTGGTGTTTGGTGCGACTGTACTGACCTACCTGAGTCCTCTGGTGGTCGATCCTAACAAAAGGGACCACCAGAGGACCAGGTAGGAGGTATATTAGACGCTGTTATGAAAACAGCGTCTAATATACCTGTTAGGGGTTAAAAAATTTGGATCTCCAGCCTGCCAGCGAACGATCGCCGCTGGCATGCTGGAGATCCACTCGCTTACCTTCCGTTCCTGTGAGCGCGCGCGCCTGTGTGCGCGCGTTCACAGGAAATCTCGCGTCTCGCGAGATGACGCATATATGCGTGACTGTGCGCCAGCCTGCCACCTCCGGAACGCACATGTGCGTTAGGCGGTCCGGAGGTGGTTAAAAACCATCTTTTTGGTATCTATAACATTAGCAAGACCTGTCTGTGAACTCCCGGCCTTGTCTATTCAGGATCCTTTCCTCAGTATTTTTCAGGACAAGTTAGTGTTTTACGTTAGATCCCAGTTTTTTGCCAAAAGTCGTTTCTACTTTCCATAGATCTCGGGATATTGTAATTCCCTCATTTTGTGCCAACCCCAAAAATGAGCAAGATGCTATTTTTCATACCCTAGACGTCTAAGGTATCTAGAAGCGACAAAGGATAGGAGAATTGACAAGAACCTTTTTTTATTTTTTTTATTTTGCGGGCCAAATAAAGGTAGAGCGGCGAAAAGTTCTGTTTCCCCCTGGATTAGATCAGCTATTTCAGAAGCCTATAAATTGAAAGAGAGATGGAAAGTAACCAGGAGGATGGCTGAAGCACCCTCTCTGACTACTGCCTTCCACTGAGGTTTTTAGGGCCAAGTAGCCGCACCCACAGTCAGACACACCTAGTGCACACACACACTAGGAAGGAAGTTAACCCTTCCAACACCAGGGAAGGGAAGACATCAACTTAAAGGGGAAGTGCACAGAACACATATAACACCCCGTGCACACCGATAAAAGGCACACCTATAGGAGAGGTTGCCAGGTGCAACCACATGCCTACTGCAGCAAGCTGCCTAGCACCGCTCAAGCTGCTCTGCTGCCACATACCCAATGTTGCCAGCGGCAACCACAGGTGAGGCAACATACTATAGCCCTCACCTGTGATTGACAACAACACCAAGACCGCAGGCAACTGCATGCGGCCACAAGAGTCACTACCATGACCAAGGGTCGTGACAATCTGGTGTTGGCATGTTTTAGGCAGGTCCAAATTGACAGGTGGCACAATACAAGTCCACAGGCATCAGAATTAGGCAGGCTCTGCAATGCTGTAGTGCAGCACTAAATACTGTCTCCTTCACTACAGTAGTCAATCCTGAGGACTGTGATACAGTTGAGTTGCAGAAAGCACCTGCAGCCTTTGGCTAGGTACATAACTGTCTGATGCTCCTAGTATTAATTAATTCTGAGATTATTACATCGTTATGTACCTGGCCAGTGGCCATGAAGAGGGCTTGGGTGGCTCCCTGTACATTGGCCAACCAGGAAATTTCCCTGTAGGATCTATGGCCAATCCACCCTGTTAATGCTCCTGTTCTTCTGAAAATTTCTACAATTGTCTGGACCAAAGAGAGGGCGCAAGAAAAGGGAGGGGGGGAGCAATTCTGCTCACCGCTGTTCCTCCCACCCATCCAAGTCCCTGATTCCCAACAGCAATGCCTGGTCACCAGTCACTCCACACAGGATTCAGCCTGTTTGCAGCAAGGCCCCCCTTCCTGTGCTCATGGGCCATGTGCACTCTCCCGGCTCTTAAAGGACCAGCAGAAGCACATCCCTAATCTTCTCCATCCAATGGCTGGTAACTTGTGGACATTTACTATTCACTAGTGGGAGGATGCCTGAGTTAGTTTGCCAAGTATCCTGTGAATGTCTGCCCATGTTCCAACCTAGGCCTGTTTAACGGTTTTGAACATTTACTCCCTGACCTTTTTATCTTGTTAGTATGTTGCACATTCTCTGCCAGCCCTAACCGCAGCGTTTTGACTATCATTTTACTTAAACCCCTTGCTGATCCATGGATCAAATGTCAACCACACATGGACTACTCCAGTAGTGGCATTGTGGTTCTCCTGTAGCAAAGTACAGATCCCTGTATAGGGGTTAAAGGGTGAATTCCAGGGGACTGCCATGATAATGTCCTTAGGGTTAGCCCAAAGAAGTCTGCATAACACATTGTTATCAGCAGTCCAAGACAACTGCAATCAAGCTTCTTGCTTGCAGAAAATATACAGGTTTTGGAGGGTTTACTTCTCAAGAACTTTAAGGCCAGTATTTTTTAGGTTGATAATTTTTGAAAAATGTTATTTTTAGCTTCAAAACAAATGTTTGGTCTCTTGACTTTTTATTTTATGAAGATATATGTAAATATAGACCTAAGTTGTATGTATGAGCTCTGTACTTCATGAATGTGTATTTTTAAGAGGTGTGGTGCCTCTCTGCTTGGGTCACACTTTACCCACTAACATCAACTTATTTTATTTTTTTGCAAATTTTATAAAGAAAATTACTTTTTGATACAGTTTTATGAAGGTGTCTGTGCAAATGGTGCTGAGTGGCAATTTGACCTTTTGCCGGCATCCACTTTCAGAGAATATAGGCGGTTAGTATGATTTTTTATTTTTTTTATTTTGTATTTGTTTTGGTAATTTAGGTTTTACTTGTACATGTCAGAACTGTGAAAATTTGTTCTGGCTGAGAGGTGCACAATGTCTTACCCCCCTGGCATTAATGGGGTTAAACAATAACAATTAAAACTCATTTATATTAAAATACAAGCAAATGGCTATGTCGACAGAAAAATAAAAATGCTCCAGCCCACTGTTTCTCAACTCTGGCCCTCAAGCTAGCCACATCTAGTAAAGGAGGACGCAACATCATATATGTAATGAGGAAGAAACCCTAAAAAAAAAAAAAGCATAAGGGCATATCTAACATTTATAATGCCAGGGTCCACAGACAATTGGGCACTTGCTGGTTATTTTCACTCTGCTTGATTCATTCATGCTCTAATAATATATGTGGATCTGATCAGCGGCAGAGGTCGATGGTGACTGGAGAGCTCATTGTATCACGTTCTTCCTTTCTCTGCAGGGAAACCCTTCAACCCAACGATGAGCCTGTCCTGCGCTTTGGGAAACAACATCACTGTATTGGCATTTGGAGAGCACTTTGATTACCAGGATAAAACCCTGCATGAACTTCTCTTGTCTGCATCCAGATATATAAAAGGGGTCAACTCTCCACTGAGTACGGTGGGCTATCATTATATTACGCTATTTCATACTGTTTCCTCCAGATAATCTGAATACTTTTATAGTTAGAGGACCTGGAGTTTTACATGATTTTATGTCATCATATTGTAAGATGTTACGAAGCTTCCATTTATGAGGGACCTTGAACAATCAGTCCTATAAACCAGTATCCAATATTGAAAAGATGGCGGCTCTCTGAAGTAACAGAGCATCTCTGTATTCACCCTTCACCTGTAGGTGAAAAAGCTCCTATAGAGCTGGAGATACACTTCTGGTGATAGAGGCTGCTTACACTGCAAAACTGCTGCCGGCAAACTATAATTTAGGTGCCTACACAAACAATGCAATTACCCGCTGAACGAGCATTTCCTCATTCATCGGTTAAACCCTTAGGACCCTCCATGTCCCTAATCAGTTTGGTCTCTCGCCTTTGTACTCTCTCCAGCTCCAGGACATCCTTTCAGCATCAAAGCTTTGTAAAGTGGTAATATTACATCTCTGCCCTGTGCAGTGGCAACTCTAGGAACAATATATAGGGGGGACACAAAGATACCACAGTCAAAAATGGGGGGGGGGGGGGGGCAAAAACAAAATGAGTATATATAAATAAGATTACAAAATACGAGAGAATTGCGGTCTGCAGGGATACATTTATTATAAAACAATTTACTTACAAAATAAGCTATTCAGTCGTCTTCTGTGCCGTCCTCTGCTTGCTTCCATGGATTCTTTCCCCTTTGTCTCTCTCCTCAGTGCGCAGGCGTACTGTTATGGTGGATCTGTGGAAGACACATTATGCCTCTCATTAGCCCTCATTATGCATTATCACCCCCATATTAGCCCCCATGCCTCTCATTGGCCCCCATTATAAACCCTTATGCCTCATTAGTCCCCATTATAAGCCATTATGCCTCGTCTTAGCCCCCATTATGCCTCGTCTTAGCCCCCATTATGCCTCGTCTTAGCCCCCATTATGCCTCGTCTTAGCCCCCATTATGCCTCGTCTTAGCCCCCATTATGCCTCGTCTTAGCCCAATTAGCCCCATTTTCCTCATTAGCCTAATTAGCCCCATTTTCCTCATTAGCCTAATTAGCCCCATTTTCCTCATTAGCCTAATTAGCCCCCATTATGCCCCCAGCAGACACATTTTTTATAAAATAAAAAAACACTTGCCTCTCCTGCTCCTGGACGGACGCCGTCTGCAATTTTCTCTCTCCTCAGTCGACTGTGCTCTGAACTGGCACACAGCGTGAGGTCAGAGCGCCCTCACGCTGTGCACAGCCCTGCACGGCCGACAGACAAGGACCAGGAAGTGGTAAGTACAGAGCATTTACCGCTTCCTGGTCCTTCGGTACTAATGAGCACTTCCATAATGGAAGAATAATATTGATATAACAGAATACAAGCCAATATGAGCATTTAGGGGTTAAAAAAATCCTCACCTTATGCACTTGATCAGGCTGCAGCAGCTTATTCTATCTTCACTGAACAAAAATGGCCATATTGTTTTGCATTTTGTCTTAAGAATGCTATTTTCCGATATAACAATGTTATAATGGAAAAAAATAATCACCCAGACTTCGGTGAAAAGGTCCGGGTACCCGAACTCACAAAGTTCCGGTTCGCTCATCCCTAATGATAAATTCAACCATGTCCACCAGCATGCGTGACATGAATCTAACCACATGCTCGGGCACAAAATAACAGTATAGCACTTAGTAAATATACATGAAGCATAGGCTCAAACTTCAAATGATAAGAGGTATGGGACTCCTGCATATCAAATTTGGTTGGTTCCCCCCTCCTGTCATTTGCCTCTATGCCCCATGTATAGTTATAATCAAGGTGTTATGAGAACCTCCTGTAACATAGGACAGGTAACTGTCCAGATGTCTAACCGATATACAGCATTCAGCACATACGTATACAGTATTAGTGCCTGCAGCAGCTCCTTATGTCTGTCTGTGTAGAAGCCCATATAACATTGTCCTCTCCTGTATGGGTCATGTTTGTATTATTATTTTTTTTAACAGTTAACTTTATTAACAACATGACCGCATCCCCTAGAGACAGGCAGCCATTTTACAAATCTCCTAGAAACGGGCGGCCATGTAAACACACATACAGTGAAGTAGTTGTAATGGCCATTACTCCTATGTAGTTGTTCCATGTTGCTTGCTGAATGCCAGTGGGGTGTCACATGACTGACGCCGTATCTCACTTAGGCCATGGATGCATTACACAGAACTGACTGACCCATGGGCTATACCATTCTGCTGTGCAGCTAGGGGTCAATAACCTGATATAAGAAAAGTATGCAAGCAAAATTGTAAAGCAAGGTATATAATTCCCTATTATATAAACAAACTGAAAAAAAACGAATACCCCTTTAGCAGCAAAAATGTGAGTGACCGGTACTCTTAATGACTCCTCATAATCAGGATGACCTGGCTCTTACCCCATCCCCTCCTCGCTTGAGGGCACATTATTGACCTCTGTGCACTGAACAGCTCTAGAGCTGGATTTTAACTAAAGGTGATGCAGCGGTTTCATAAGGGGATCTGTTACCAGTTTGGTCTGTCCTTCGTTATGGCAGCACACCAGTGGTGACAGATCCCCTTTAATACCAGTTTTCTTCTCTGTTCTAGATTCCCAGGTGCAATTATAAACCCCTGTCCTAGATCATCAGGGTCACAGCCATTAACCACTTCTCTGCTATAGACTTCTGGGATCTTTTTAGAAACCCATTAACTAACGTAGCTAATTATGGTACCACTTATTTGCCTGACTGATTTGGGTTGCCTGGTTTAGAAGAAAGTGTCCAGTGACCTCACTGCTCGCTCACTACCTACAAAGACTTAGCGGGAACAGTGTCCAGTGACCTCACCGCTCACTACCTACAAAGACTTAGCGGGAACAGTGTCCAGTGACCTCACCGCTCACTACCTACAGAGACTTAGCGGGAACAGTGTACAGTGACCTCACTGCCCCGATCACCACCTACAGAGACTTAGCGGGAACAGTGTCCAGTGACCTCACTGTTCACTCACTACCTACAAAGGCTTAGCGGGAACAGTGTCCAGTCACCTCACTGCTCGCTCACTACCTACAAAGACTTAACGGGAACAGTGTCCAGGGACCTCACCGCTCACTACCTACAGAGACCTAGAGGGAGCATTGTTGAAGGGATTTCATGTCTTTTCTTAATTTCTTGGACTCTGAATGTATACTTGTTGTTCACATGTTGATCTTTTCCTCTTGGCCTCTCTACAGCTCTGTAATATGGTCCCAGTTCTTCTGAAGATCCCGACCATCAGGCATAAAGCTGTTAAAGACATTCTATATATTGAGACATATGTGACAAAATCTATAAAGTATCACAAAGAAAATTTTAATCCAAAGTCGCCAAAGGATTACATAGACCACTTCCTAATGAAGATGAAGGAGGTAATGGGATTGAGGGTCTGCTGAGATGTAACCCACATGACCTAAAATTTTGGGCATAATCCATTTTACTGCAATTGTAAATTATAGCCTGTGTTGCTTTTCCGAACTTCATTTACAATTTTGAATGCTTCAGAGCGGGAAATGTTCAACGTTCCCTGGTTGTTCAATGTCAACCAGGCAATGGACATTTTAACATCTGCAGGATCACCATGAAACTAACACTTGACAGCGCTGGGGCCACTGCCAAGTGTTAATTTCATGGTGATCCTGCAGATGTTAAAATGTTCTATACTTTGTGTTCTCTGTATCCAAAATGGTAATTTGTGGGTCACAAGTAGTTAAGCTTGGTATTCCAAGCCTTGTTGCTACAGTGATGGAGATGAGTTCTAGTTAAGGAGAGTAAGGAGCAAGACGTTTGAGAGCTCCTGCATGCTAGACTTAAAAGGAGAAGCTTTGTTTTGGAAAACTCCAGTTTCCTGAACTAAGCCAACTACAGTACCCTTGAGAGCCAACTACAGTACCCTTGAGAGCCAACTACAGTACCCTTGAGAGCCAACTACAGTACCCTTGAGAGCCAACTACAGTACCCTTGAGAGCCAACTACAGTACCCTTGAGAGCAAGAAGGGAAATCTTGAGACTGTTTAGAATCACCTTGAGTTTGTGTCAGCAAATGTCCGCTCGTTTATGGCGTTGCGACAGATCTGCTGTAGAAAGAAATATCGGTAGCACACCCAACACACTTGGAGGCGAACTGGCCATCCAGATCTAAAATCTTCATCCTTCAGCTCGGGAACTTCGGAACTTGTCAGTAAGAATGGATTTGCATGCCTGTGATAGGAGATTCTGAGTAATGCATTAGAGAGGAAGAGAACTACTACCACCACCAGCCTATGCGAAACTACTAGGAAAATACAGCCTTTTGAACTGTGCTTTTGCCGTACTACAAGAATCAACCTCAATTTTAGTTGGGACCTTATTTATTACATTCTATGGGCCTATTGTCTCCATTTACTTCACATTCGAAGTGAGCACAAGCCTGAGCACAGCTACATGAACCACTGCTGCACCAATTAGGACTCCACGACTGAAAATCCGTTCCATTCACCTAAATGAGGCCTGCAGAAATCCATGCGTTTCCTGCACCATTCAAATTAATGGAACTAATTTTCTTTCACAGAATTTTCTGCCACGTGTGAAGGAATCCTTAGAGCTACTATTACCACTCCCAACCTCCTCAGAGGTTCCTGCCTAGAGACACTTTGCATAGGGGAAAGAATGAACTGTCTGTATATTTGTATTTATTAAAGACATTAAAACTATTAGAATAATAAAAATAATCCTTTCCATTCCAGCTCCAGCGCTCCTATCCCTCCTTTCACTGCAGACATGATGTCATTTCTTGCCTGCCATGATGACTTGTCTAGATTCTGGTTGCTTACAAAATGGCAGAACATGACTTCATCTTATACATCTTAGTCACTTTTCCCATTTCCTAATAAATGACTCTTACTTCTCAGATACGGTACCTGCCAGGACTTGTGTTGACCACCAGAAAAGATATCTGAACAGGTATATTGACGGGCAACAAATGCAGAATAAGACCTTATTGACACATTTGAAGTTTGGTCAGTGATTCCCATCAGTGATTTTAAGTTAAAACCAGGTATGGGTCTGAATACAGAACAGGTGCAGAGCTCTCCCTTACACTTTGTCTGTTGGAGGCTCCGATCCTGGTTTTGGTTCACAATCGCTGATGAAAATCACTGACCAAAATGTTGATATGTGAATAAGGCCTAACAAACCTATTGATAGAAGACTGAAATCTGGATGAAGATGGCAACAGAATTGGGAGATGGAGTCCGGCAAAGGAACAGATGGCAGAAAGCAGTAGGATACAGGTGGAGAACGATGGATGTAGGCAAGAGGAATAAAACCGAAAATGCCAAGTCCAATCAAAAAGCCAGAATAATCAAATTACAGAAAGGTGAACCTACAGCAAACACACCTACAATAAGATTCCCAGGACTCACAAGATCCCGACTGAAACTAAGCCAATGGACTAAGATTCAAGACACTGGAAACAAAATGCACAGAGCTATCGCTAAACACAGCAAAAAGGAACAGAAACGAATTATATTTAAAAGCATAACAATAAAAACCCTCCCAGCAAACTGACTAACAAAACCAGATTCAGCTGTAAGACGTAGCAACTGCCTCAAACAAGGTTTGTGAGAAATGGGGAGGGGATACCTGCTGCTCGTAATAGACGTGTCCCTATATAGCATGTGACCACTGCAGCCGATCGCTGGCCTAAACGATTGGCAGCAATGATTTGGCTGCAGTGGTCACGTGTGGCATAAGGACACACTGCTGTAGTCAGCAAAGCCTGACATGGAGGAAAGGGCTGCAGTGCTGGAATGGAGGGGTCCAGGGAGGTTTGTGCCTATGAAATATTCTGCTTGTTGACCACATGTAGAAAATAACATTCAAAAATTCCTGTGTGAGCTCTGCTTGTTCAGATGCTGTGTAGATACAGAAGTCCTGCATGAAGTCAGCACATGGACTAATCATTTCTATTATAGTAAGAATGATTATAACCTACAAGCCTTCTGTCTGCCCCACCTCTTGCTGGACAAGCCTGGGCACTGGTCTGTGGCCAGTTTTGCCTGGAGCCGACACTGGTCCTGAAGAGTGAATCTAATCTGTCACTTGAACCATAATGAAGACAAATCCCAGTACAATAATCACATTCCTGACCGGATGTTCTTTGCTTCCTCAGGTGGAACACGAGCCGGATCCAGATTTTTGTGACACCAGTCTCCTCGTGGTGGCTGTAGGATTTTTGGCAGGAGGAGTTGATACAACGTCTGCCACCCTAAAATTCATGCTAACGCTAATGGCCCATTTACCAGATGTGCAAGGTATGGACATCACTGACCCTGTACTTAGACCTTCTTAGGCTGACTTCACATCTGCATTTATTTTTCTTCTATTCTGTTCTGTCAGAGGAACAGAAAAAGAGGGGGGAAAAAGGTGATCTTTACAAACCTAAACCCCCTGAGGCTTAACAGGGTTCTCAAGGATTTTTTAACTGATGATCTATCTTCTGGACAGGTCGTTATGCAGTGGCACTCCTATGAGCACGATGCCAAGCACAGTGCCGTACATTGTATAGCGGTTGTGCTTTGTATCGGGCTTAGCCGCATTCACTTCAATGGGGCTGAGCTATGCCTAGGTCTTCACTGGCCTAGGAAAAGCAGAACACAAGAGCGCCACTGCCTTTTCAAACAACTGGTCAGCCCACTGATCAGCTACTGATGTCCTATTGAAGATAGGTCATCAGTATTAAAAACTAAGAAAAACCCCTTTAAATTTTGGTCGGTCTGGACTACTAGTGGTGGCATTATTAAGATACATGTGACATTATGGCCTCCCTCCTTTTTGTGATGGTATCAAGCATCCCTCTCTTGAGCTGTGTTTCATTGCTGGTCTTCTCCTGATAATGGGTTGAACAGTAGGTCGGGCTCCACATATATGTATATTCATATAATAAGGATCCAGAGCTGGAGTGGATTGTGGAGGTTCACACAATTTAGAGATTACATAGTAAAATCAAGTTCAGCCTGTTATCCTGATCCAGAGGATGGCAAAAAATCCTGTGAGTTAGAAACCAATTTTCCTCACTTTAGAGGAAGGAATTCCTTCCTGACTCCAATCAGGCATCAGAATAACTCCCTGGATCCCCGACCCCTCTCTAGTAACTAGGACGTAATATTACACTACAGAAATACATCCAGGACCCTCTTCGACTCTTTTAGTGAATTCACAATCACCACCTCCACAGGCAGAGAGTTCTAGAGTCTCACTGCTCTTACCGTGAAGAATCCCCTTCTATCTTTGTGTAGAAACCATCATATCTCCAGACGAAGAGGATATCCTATCGTAACAATATGTTCACATGACAGGCGTCTATGCCCCTTTTAATGCAACCCATCATCTTATTGGCCTTGGCAGCAGCTGCCTGACACTGGTTTCTACAGCTTAGGAATTTTAGTGGACGGCAAACTAAGTCCTTTTCCCTGTCAGTGTTACTGGTATGTACGGGTGACTTGCATTATTCCTTTCCATGACATTTACATTTGTCAGTGTTAAACCTAATCTGCCAGTTCTCTGCCCAAGCCTCCAGTCTATCCAGATCCCTCTGTAGCAGTATACTGTCCTCTGTAGTATATATACAGTATACTGTCCTCTGTAGTGTGTGTATATATACAGTATACTGTCCTCTGTAGTATATATACAGTATACTGTCCTCTGTAGTATATATACAGTATACTGTCCTCTGTAGTGTATATACAGTATACTGTCCTCTGTAGTGTATATACAGTATACTGTCCTCTGTAGTGTGTATACAGTGTACTGTCCTCTGTAGTGTGTGTATACAGTGTACTGTCCTCTGTAGTGTGTGTATACAGTGTACTGTCCTCTGTAGTGTGTGTGTATACAGTGTACTGTCCTCTGTAGTGTGTGTGTGTATACAGTGTACTGTCCTCTGTAGTGTGTGTGTGTATACAGTGTACTGTCCTCTGTAGTGTGTGTGTGTATACAGTGTACTGTCCTCTGTAGTGTGTGTGTGTATACAGTGTACTGTCCTCTGTAGTGTGTATATACAGTATACTGTCCTCTGTAGTGTGTATATACAGTATACTGTCCTCTGTAGTGTGTGTATACAGTATACTGTCCTCTGTAGTGTGTGTATACAGTATACTGTCCTCTGTAGTGTGTGTATATATCACTCTCAATTAATCAGTGATTATTAATTCATTACATGTGTATCACTTCCTAAAAATAAAAAAAATTCCCATAATCAAACATAAATCTAGTGTCCATAGATTCTTAATACTCTGGTGCCAATAAACATGATTCTTTTATCCTGTAATGCATATCATGATCTTACTGTATAATGTGGATAAACAAATACTGTGCAAACGCGCTATACATGATACATTTTCTAAACCCATAAAGTGCATGATGTTTTTAGTTAAAAACATTAAACGCATACTTGGCTATACATCCTAATAGAAAAGAAGGAGAAGCCCTGGTGGTGTTTTACATCATGGAGTCGGCACAGGAGAACTATGCCTAGGCCTCGGTGTCATGCATCCTCCACCGCACATGCTCAAGCTCTTATTGCCGCACATCTTACTCTTCACAGACACCATCTTGTTTGTGGGTAAGGAGATGGGCAATACTATTTACCGATCGTACATCACAATTAGGGATGAGCGAACTCGAACTGTATAGTTCGGGTTCGTACCGAATTTTGGGGTGTCCGTGACACGGACCCGAACCCGGACATTTTCGTAAAAGTCCGGGTTCGGGTTCGGTGTTCGTCGCTTTCTTCGCGCTTTTGTGACGCTTTCTTGGCGCTTTTTGAAAGGCTGCAAAGCAGCCAATCAACAAGCGTCATACTACTTGCCCCAAGAGGCCATCACAGCCATGCCTACTATTGGCATGGCTGTGATTGGCCAGAGAACCATGTGACCCAGCCTCTATTTAAGCTGGAGTCACATAGCGCCGCCCGTCACTCTGCTCTGATTAGCGTAGGGAGAGGTTGCGGCTGCGACAGTAGGGCGAGATTAGGCAGATTAACTCCTCCAAAGGACTTGATTAACTGATCGATCTGCAGCTGTGGATCATTGAGCTGCTGATCCTCAATTGCTCACTGTTTTTAGGCTGCACAGACCGTTTGTCAGTCACATTTTTCTGGGGTGATCGGCGGCCATTTTGTGTCTTGTGGTGCGCCAGCACAAGCTGCGACCAAGTGCATTTAACCCTCAATGGTGTGGTTGTTTTTTGGCTAAAGCCTACATCAGGGTGAAGCTGTCACACCAAGTGCATTTAACCAGCAATAGTCTGTTCATTTTTTGGCCATATACAAAATCAGGGGCAAGCTGCGCCTGTCACCAAGTGCATTTAACCCTCAATGGTGTGGTTGTTTTTTGGCTAAAGCCTACATCAGGGTGAAGCTGTCACACCAAGTGCATTTAACCAGCAATAGTCTGTTCATTTTTTGGCCATATACTAAATCAGGGGCAAGCTGCGCCTGTCACCAAGTGCATTTAACCCTCAATGGTGTGGTTGTTTTTTGGCTAAAGCCTACATCAGGGTGAAGCTGTCACACCAAGTGCATTTAACCAGCAATAGTCTGTTTATTTTTTGGCCATATCCCAGTCTAATTCTGTCACTAAATCCATACCGGTCACCCAGCGCCTAAATACTAGGCCTCAAATTTATATCCAGCTAAATCTGTCCCTAGTGCTGTAGCTGGGCGAGTTATTTAGTGTCCGTTCAAGCACATTTCTTGTTCTGGGTTGAAATACAATTCCCAATTTAGCAAATTCATAATTTAGTGGTTTCTGCTATATCAGAGCTATTTGAAATCTATCCCTAAAAGGGTATATAATATTCAAGGTGCACATTGGGTCATTCAGAATAACTTCACACACACCCGCTACTGTGTATTTCCAAGTCTAATTCTGTCACTAAACCCATACCTGTCACGCAGCGCCTAAATACTAGGCCTCAAATTTATATCCAGCTAAATCTGTCCTTAGTGCTGTAGCTGGGCGAGTTATTTAGTGTCCGTTCAAGCACATTTCTTGTTCTGGGTTGAAATACAATTCCCAATTTAGCAATTTCATAATTTAGTGGTTTCTGCTATATCAGAGCTATTTGAAATCTATCCCTAAAAGGGTATATAATATTCAAGGTGCACATTGGGTCATTCAGAATAACTTCACACACACCCGCTACTGTGTATTTCCAAGTCTAATTCTGGCACTAAACCCATACCTGTCACCCAGCGCCTAAATACTAGGCCTCAAATTTATATCCCGCTAAATCTGTCCCTAGTGCTGTAGCTGGGCGAGTTATTTAGTGTCCGTTCAAGCACATTTCTTGTTCTGGGTTGAAATACAATTCCCAATTTAGCAATTTCATAATTTAGTGGTTTCTGCTATATCAGAGCTATTTGAAATCTATCCCTAAAAGGGTATATAATATTCAAGGTGCACATTGGGTCATTCAGAATAACTTCACACACACCCGCTACTGTGTATTTCCAAGTCTAATTCTGGCACTAAACCCATACCTGTCACCCAGCGCCTAAATACTAGGCCTCAAATTTATATCCCGCTAAATCTGTCCTTAGTGCTGTAGCTGGGCGAGTTATTTAGTGTCCGTTCAAGCACATTTCTTGTTCTGGGTTGAAATACAATTCCCAATTTAGCAATTTCATAATTTAGTGGTTTCTGCTATATCAGAGCTATTTGAAATCTATCCCTAAAAGGGTATATAATATTCAAGGTGCACATAGGGTCATTCAGAATAACTTCACACACACGCTTCTGTGCATTTCCAAGTCTAATTCTGTCACTAAATCCATACCGGTCACCCAGCGCCTAAATACTAGGCCTCAAATTTATATCCAGCTAAATCTGTCCCTAGTGCTGTAGCTGGGCGAGTTATTTAGTGTCCGTTCAAGCACATTTCTTGTTCTGGGTTGAAATACAATTCCCAATTTAGCAATTTCATAATTTAGTGGTTTCTGCTATATCAGAGCTATTTGAAATCTATCCCTAAAAGGGTATATAATATTCAAGGTGCACATAGGGTCATTCAGAATAACTTCACACACCCGCTACTGTGCATTTCCAAATCTAATTCTGTCACTAAACCCATACCTGTCACCCAGCGCCTAAATACTAGGCCTCAAATTTATATCCCGCTAAATCTCTCGTTACCGCTGTCCTGTTGTGGCTGGGAAAGTTATTTAGTGTCCGTCAAAGCACATTTTTTGTTCTGGGTTGAAATACAATTCCCAATTTAGCAATTTCATAATTTAGTCGTTTCTGCTATATCAGAGCTATTTGAAATCTATCCCTAAAAGGGTAGATCATATTGAAGGTGCACATAGGGTCATTCAGAATAACTTCACACACACGCTTCTGTGCATTTCCAAGTCTAATTCTGTCACTAAATCCATACCGGTCACCCAGCGCCTAAATACTAGGCCTCAAATTTATATCCCGCTGAATTTGAATACAATACATTGGGCCAAATAATATATTTGTTGTTGTGGTGAACCATAACAATGAGAAAAACATCTAGTAAGGGACGCGGACGTGGACATGGTCGTGGTGGTGTTAGTGGACCCTCTGGTGCTGGGAGAGGACGTGGCCGTTCTGCCACATCCACACGTCCTAGTGTACCAACTACCTCAGGTCCCAGTAGCCGCCAGAATTTACAGCGATATATGGTGGGGCCCAATGCCGTTCTAAGGATGGTAAGGCCTGAGCAGGTACAGGCATTAGTCAATTGGGTGGCCGACAGTGGATCCAGCACGTTCAC
The DNA here is from genome assembly GCF_014858855.1 of Bufo gargarizans. Lineage (NCBI taxonomy): Eukaryota > Metazoa > Chordata > Amphibia > Anura > Bufonidae > Bufo > Bufo gargarizans. Next base: position 22,067,373 of record NC_058084.1, on the reverse strand, counting down.
ATTATCTCCCACCCAGTCTTCTGCAGAAAGCGCACAGATGGCGCCTGAAAACCAACCCCATCAGTCTGTCACATCACCCCCATGCATACCAGGGAAACTGTCTCAGCCTCAAGTTATGCAGCAGTCTCTTATGCTGTTTGAAGACTCCGCTGGCAGGGTTTCCCAAGGGCATCCACCTAGCCCTTCCCCAGCGGTGAAAGACATAGAATGCACTGACGCACAACCACTTATGTTTCCTGATGATGAGGACATGGGAATACCACCTCAGCATGTCTCTGATGATGACGAAACACAGGTGCCAACTGCTGCGTCTTTCTGCAGTGTGCAGACTGAACAGGAGGTCAGGGATCAAGACTGGGTGGAAGACGATGCAGGGGACGATGAGGTCCTAGACCCCACATGGAATGAAGGTCGTGCCACTGACTTTCACAGTTCGGAGGAAGAGGCAGTGGTGAGACCGAGCCAACAGCGTAGCAAAAGAGGGAGCAGTGGGCAAAAGCAGAACACCCGCCGCCAAGAGACTCCGCCTGCTACTGACCGCCGCCATCTGGGACCGAGCACCCCAAAGGCAGCTTCAAGGAGTTCCCTGGCATGGCACTTCTTCAAACAATGTGCTGTCGACAAGACCCGAGTGGTTTGCACGCTGTGCCATCAGAGCCTGAAGCGAGGCATTAACGTTCTGAACCTGAGCACAACCTGCATGACCAGGCACCTGCATGCAAAGCATGAACTGCAGTGGAGTAAACACCTTAAAACCAAGGAAGTCACTCAGGCTCCCCCTGCTACCTCTTCTGCTGCTGCCGCTTCGGCCTATTCTGCTGCTGCCGCCTCGGCCTCTTCCTCCGCCTCTGGAGGAACGTTGGCACCTGCCGCCCAGCAAACAGGGGATGTACCACCAACACCACCACCACCACCTCCGTCACCAAGCGTCTCAACCATGTCACACGCCAGCGTTCAGCTCTCCATCTCACAAACATTTGATAGAAAGCGTAAATTCCCACCTAGCCACCCTCGATCCCTGGCCCTGAATGCCAGCATTTCTAAACTACTGGCCTATGAAATGCTGTCATTTAGGCTGGTGGACACAGACAGCTTCAAACAGCTCATGTCGCTTGCTGTCCCACAGTATGTTGTTCCCAGCCGGCACTACTTCTCCAAGAGAGCCGTGCCTTCCCTGCACAACCAAGTATCCGATAAAATCAAGTGTGCACTGCGCAACGCCATCTGTGGCAAGGTCCACCTAACCACAGATACGTGGACCAGTAAGCACGGCCAGGGACGCTATATCTCCCTAACTGCACACTGGGTAAATGTAGTGGCAGCTGGGCCCCAGGCGGAGAGCTGTTTGGCGCACGTCCTTCCGCCGCCAAGGATCGCAGGGCAACATTCTTTGCCTCCTGTTGCCACCTCCTCCTTCTCGGCTTCCTCCTCCTCTTCTTCCACCTGCTCATCCAGTCAGCCACACACCTTCACCACCAACTTCAGCACAGCCCGGGGTAAACGTCAGCAGGCCATTCTAAAACTCATATGTTTGGGGGACAGGCCCCACACCGCACAGGAGTTGTGGCGGGGTATAGAACAACAGACCGACGAGTGGTTGCTGCCGGTGAGCCTCAAGCCCGGCCTGGTGTTGTGTGATAATGGGCGAAATCTCGTTGCAGCTCTGGGACTAGCCAATTTGACGCACATCCCTTGCTTGGCGCATGTGCTGAATTTGGTGGTGCAGAAGTTCATTCACAACTACCCCGACATGTCAGAGCTGCTGCATAAAGTGCGGGCCGTCTGTTCGCGCTTCCGGCGTTCACATCCTGCTGCTGCTCGCCTGTCTGCGCTACAGCGTAACTTCGGCCTTCCCGCTCACCGCCTCATATGCGACGTGCCCACCAGGTGGAACTCCACCTTGCACATGCTGGACAGACTGTGCGAGCAGCAGCAGGCCATAGTGGAGTTTCAGCTGCAGCACGCACGGGTCAGTCGCACTACAGAACAGCACCACTTCACCACCAATGACTGGGCCTCCATGCGAGACCTGTGTGCCCTGTTGCGCTGTTTCGAGTACTCCACCAACATGGCCAGTGGCGATGACACCGTTATCAGCGTTACAATACCACTTCTATGTCTCCTTGAGAAAACACTTAGGGCGATGATGGAAGAGGAGGTGGCCCAGGAGGAGGAGGAGGAGGAGGAGGAAGAGGGGTCATTTTTAGCACTTTCAGGCCAGTCTCTTCGAAGTGACTCAGAGGGAGGTTTTTGGCAACAGCAGAGGCCAGGTACAAATGTGGCCAGCCAGGGCCCACTACTGGAGGACGAGGAGGACGAGGATGAGGAGGAGGTGGAGGAGGATGAGGATGAAGCATGGTCACAGCGGGGTGGCACCCAACGCAGCTCGGGTCCATCACTGGTGCGTGGCTGGGGGGAAAGGCAGGACGATGACGATACGCCTCCCACAGAGGACAGCTTGTCCTTATCCCTGGGCAGCCTGGCACACATGAGCGACTACATGCTGCAGTGCCTGCGCAACGACAGCAGAGTTGCCCACATTTTAACCTGTGCGGACTACTGGGTTGCCACCCTGCTGGATCCACGCTACAAAGACAATGTGCCCACCTTACTTCCTGCACTGGAGCGTGATAGGAAGATGCGCGAGTACAAGCGCACGTTGGTAGACGCGCTACTGAGAGCATTCCCAAATGTCACAGGGGAACAAGTGGAAGCCCAAGGCCAAGGCAGAGGAGGAGCAAGAGGTCGCCAAGGCAGCTGTGTCACGGCCAGCTCCTCTGAGGGCAGGGTTAGCATGGCAGAGATGTGGAAAACTTTTGTCAACACGCCACAGCTAACTGCACCACCACCTGATACGCAACGTGTTAGCAGGAGGCAACATTTCACTAACATGGTGGAACAGTACGTGTGCACACCCCTCCACGTACTGACTGATGGTTCGGCCCCATTCAACTTCTGGGTCTCTAAATTGTCCACGTGGCCAGAGCTAGCCTTTTATGCCTTGGAGGTGCTGGCCTGCCCGGCAGCCAGCGTTTTGTCTGAACGTGTATTCAGCACGGCAGGGGGCGTCATTACAGACAAACGCAGCCGCCTGTCTACAGCCAATGTGGACAAGCTGACGTTCATAAAAATGAACCAGGCATGGATCCCACAGGACCTGTCCGTCCCTTGTCCAGATTAGACATTAACTACCTCCCCATAACCATATATTATTGGACTCCAGGGCACTTCCTCATTCAATCCTATTTTTATTTTCATTTTACCATTATATTGCGATGCTACCCAAAGTTGAATGAACCTCTCCTCTGCCTGTGTGCTAGGCCTAAATATATGCCAATGGACTGTTGCAGTGGTGGCTGACATGAAGCCTGATTCTCTGCTATGACATGCAGACTAATTCTCTGCTGACATGAAGCCAGATTGTCTGTTACGGGACCTCTCTCCTCTGCCTGGGTGCTGGGCCTAAATTTATGACAATGGACTGTTGCAGTGGTGGCTGACGTGAAGCCTCATTCTCTGCTATGACATGCAGACTGATTCTCTGCTGACATGAAGCCAGATTGTCTGTTACGGGACCTCTCTCCTCTGCCTGTGTGCTAGGCCTAAATATATGCCAATGGACTGTTGCAGTGGTGGCTGACGTGAAGCCTGATTCTCTGCTATGACATGCAGACTGATTCTCTGCTGACATGAAGCCAGATCCTCTGTTACGGGACCTCTCTCCTCTGCCTGTGTGTGTGCTGGGCCTAAATATATGCCAATGGACTGTTGCAGTGGTGGCTGACGTGAAGCCTCATTCTCTGCTATGACATGCAGACTAATTCTCTGCTGACATGAAGACAGATTCTGTTACGGGACCTCTCTCCTCTGCCTGGGTGCTGGGCCTAAATATATGCCAATGGACTGTTGCAGTGGTGGGTGACGTGAAGCCTGATTCTCTGCTATGACATGCAGACTAATTCTCTGCTGACATGAAGACAGATTCTCTGTTACGGGACCTCTCTCCTCTGCCTGTGTGTGTGCTGGGCCTAAATATATGCCAATGGACTGTTGCAGTGGTGGCTGACGTGAAGCCTCATTCTCTGCTATGACATGCAGACTAATTCTCTGCTGACATGAAGACAGATTCTCTGTTACGGGACCTCCCTCCTCTGCCTGGGTGCTGGGCCTAAATATATGCCAATGGACTGTTGCAGTGGTGGCTGACGTGAAGCCTCATTCTCTGCTATGACATGCAGACTGATTCTCTGCTGACATGAAGCCAGATCGTCTGTTACGGGACCTCTCTGCTCTGCCTGTGTGCTAGGCCTAAATATATGCCAATGGACTGTTGCAGTGGTGGGTGACGTGAAGCCTCATTCTCTGCTATGACATGCAGACTGATTCTCTGCTGTCATGAAGCCAGATTGTCTGTTACGGGACCTCTCTGCTCTGCCTGTGTGCTAGGCCTAAATATATGCCAATGGACTGTTGCAGTGGTGGGTGACGTGAAGCCTCATTCTCTGCTATGACATGCAGACTGATTCTCTGCTGACATGAAGCCAGATTGTCTGTTACGGGACCTCTCTCCTCTGCCTGTGTGCTAGGCCTAAATATATGCCAATGGACTGTTGCAGTGGTGGCTGACGTGAAGCCTCATTCTCTGCTATGACATGCAGACGAATTCTCTGCTGACATGAAGCCAGATTGTCTGTTACGGGACCTCTCTCCTCTGCCTGGGTGCTGGGCCTAAATTTATGACAATGGACTGTTGCAGTGGTGGCTGACGTGAAGCCTGATTCTCTGCTATGACATGCAGACTGATTCTCTGCTGACATGAAGCCAGATCCTCTGTTACGGGACCTCTCTCCTCTGCCTGTGTGTGTGCTGGGCCTAAATATATGCCAATGGACTGTTGCAGTGGTGGCTGACGTGAAGCCTCATTCTCTGCTATGACATGCAGACTGATTCTCTGCTGACATGAAGCCAGATTCTCTGTTACGGGACCTCTCTGCTCTGCCTGTGTGCTAGGCCTAAATATATGCCAATGGACTGTTGCAGTGGTGGCTGACGTGAAGCCTCATTCTCTGCTATGACATGCAGACTAATTCTCTGCTGACATGAAGCCAGATTGTCTGTTACGGGACCTCTCTCCTCTGCCTGTGTGTGTGCTGGGCCTAAATATATGCCAATGGACTGTTGCAGTGGTGGCTGACGTGAAGCCTCATTCTCTGCTATGACATGCAGACTGATTCTCTGCTGACATGAAGCCAGATTCTCTGTTACGGGACCTCTCTCCTCTGCCTGTGTGTGTGCTGGGCCTAAATATATGCCAATGGACTGTTGCAGTGGTGGCTGACGTGAAGCCTCATTCTCTGCTATGACATGCAGACTAATTCTCTGCTGACATGAAGACAGATTCTCTGTTACGGGACCTCCCTCCTCTGCCTGGGTGCTGGGCCTAAATATATGCCAATGGACTGTTGCAGTGGTGGCTGACGTGAAGCCTCATTCTCTGCTATGACATGCAGACTAATTCTCTGCTGACATGAAGCCAGATTGTCTGTTACGGGACCTCTCTCCTCTGCCTGGGTGCCGGGGCCTAAATATCTGAGAATGGACTGTTCCAGTGGTGGGTGACGGGAAGCCAGATTCTCTGCTATGGAACCTCTCTCCAATTGATTTTGGTTAATTTTTATTTATTTAATTTTTAATTTAATTCATTTCCCTATCCACATTTGTTTGCAGGGGATTTACCTACATGTTGCTGCCTTTTGCAGCCCTCTAGCTCTTTCCTGGGCTGTTTTACAGCCTTTTTAGTGCCGAAAAGTTCGGGTCCCCATTGACTTCAATGGGGTTCGGGTTCGGGACGAAGTTCGGATCGGGTTCGGATCCCGAACCCGAACATTTCCGGGATGTTCGGCCGAACTTCTCGAACCCGAACATCCAGGTGTTCGCTCAACTCTAATCACAATACTATGCCATTTCAGCAATAAAATATACACTGTTTGGCAACTACCAATCAAGTTCTCATCGCACTCACCAATGTAAAACACATTATAGCGGAACGGAACGAGATCGGCACCAGCATCCAACCTTTTTTTTTTTAGCCCCTCACAGGCTTTATTAAACAACACTTTATATATAGATTTTCTCACTAACCCACCAACCCCTCACAGGCATATAATAAAACATAATTTATAATATGTGCCCCTAACTATCCAAATTGATATACACTTTTAAAAGTTGACGTTACAAACCAGGACATCTATCTTCCATGATAAGAATCATCAGTGCTACAAAAATATAAAAATAATCACCATAATATACAAAAAATTTTTTAGCATATATTCATGCACTTATTCACTAGCTCTAATAGTAAGATGTTGGAGATTTCTAACGGGATCAAAATGTCAGGGACTTCCCACCATAACCCTGAAATCCACGTTCAAGCTATTTGGTTTTAGAGTATTTAAACGGAATATCCATACATGAGAATCTACACGCATAACTGAGAGTGCAGAAAGACCCCAAATACCATGAAGGACACTAACCGGAACATGAAAACGAAGACAAAGAGTGATACAGCATCAACTTCAGGCTCTTTTTATAACCAGAGAACCAGAATCTATCTCTAGAAGATGACGCACAAGAAGAGGTGGCAGTCGGTACAGAAGAACTAGGAAAAAATAGATCCCAGAGGACCCCAAGATACTACAACTCCAAAACACAATACATTAGTGATGAGCGAGCATGCTCGGCCGAATAGTTGTTTGGATCGAACATCACTATGCTCGGTAACATGGAGGAACTCGGCCGAGTACCACATGTGCTTGAGAACCATGTTAGAGTGTCCTCCCCGCACGTTTCACGGCTGCTATATATCGCCCGATGACGCGGGTTCGGCTCATTGCGAGTCAGGGAGAGCTATGCTTGAGAAGGGACAGACAGTGTAGGGAAAATTGAGATCGCAATTTATTCCGTTTTAAAACATTTCAAAGACCCACAAGTCCTTTTAAAGGACTATTGTGTGTGGTGGCAGCAATTTAATTGTTCAAAGTTGTACTCTACTTTTTATATTCCTTTCGAAATAGCGATTATTTTGCTATATAGAAGGTGTCTGCAGTGACTTGTGACATCTGTGCAGAAATACCTTCTGTGTGTCAGGGGCAGAGATAGGGAAAATATTAGTGAAACTAATATATATATTTTTCTCAATCCACATTTTTGCTGTAAACGGTGTAATCCGTGAATTGTGTGATCTCCGCTTCAATACCTTGTGTGGTTGTCAGGCCCAGATATAGGGGAAAATATAAATATAAACTACATCAGAAAACCGTGTCTGTACCGCAGATTCCAATAATCAGGGCCTAATCTCGTGTCCATATTCTGTGTTTCTGTGACATATACTGTCCTGCATCAGAAAACTGGTGTTTTTAGCGGACTGTAAAACAATCTGCGCCACATCTAGTGACAAAACCAATAATATGAAGTAGGCGAGCACTAAGGGACGGGGAAGTGAGTGTGATGCTGATTGTACAGGCAGAGGCCGTGGCCCTTGGCGCACTGTCACTGTGCCTGCTGCCAGTGCACCAGCAAAAAAAAAAAAACATCCACTGTACCCAGCTTCATGTCCAACTTAGTTGGGCGGCACAGGACAACACTGTCCAAGTTGGACCAGTGCGAACAGTTGGTCAGTTGGATTGCTGAAGATAATGCTTCCAGTCCACAATTTCTTAAATTCTTAAATGATCCTGAGGGTTATGGAACAAAAAAAGTAAAGTGGAAGACCCAAAAAATTTCATCAGCGTTGAGCCGGTGGATCCAATTGGCTGTTCGTCAAGACACTGGACTATCCTTGACCCAAATTAAGGCTCTTACTAGTGCTGACTGCAGCCCCATAACCATCAGACGGCATCTGAGACTGAAGGGCTTCAAAGACCTCGTCTCCTTGAACGCCACAGAACTGCTCGTTTGGACTTTGCAAGACAGCACCAAACATGGGACATTCAAAGGTGGAAGAAAGTTTTATTGTCTGAGAAAAAAATGTAACCTTGATGGTCCTGATGGTTTCCACCATTACTGGCATCACAAGCAGATCCCACCTGATGTTTTCTACGCGCCACAGTGGAGGGGGCGCCATAATGGTCTGGGGTGCTTTTTCCTTCAGTGGAACAATGGAGCTTCAGGAAGTGCAGGGGCGTCAAACGGCCGCTGGCTATGTCCAGATGTTGCAGAGAGTATTCCTCATGACTGAGGGCCCCTTGTCTGTGTGGTAACAACTGGCTTTTTCAACAGGACAATGCTACAGTACACAATGCCCGCAGGACAAGGGTCTTCTTCCAGGAGAATAACGTCACTCTTTTGGCCCATCCTGTGTGTTCCCCTGATCTAAATCCAATTGAGAACCTTTGGGGATGGATGGCAAGGGAAGTTTACAAAAATGGACAACAGTTCCAGACAGTAGATGGCCTTCGTGCGGCCGTCTTCACCACTTGGAGAAATGTTCCCACTCACCTCATGGAAACGCTTGTATCAAGCATGCCGAAACAATAACGGCGGAGCTACTCATTACTGAGGTCATGTTTGGAAGTTGGATTTCTGTTTTGGGAGGTGTGGTCTGAAACTTTTGAAGAGCTGAAAAACAGCCTGTTTCAATATTCGTTGTTTTCATTAAATTGAATGCTCAAAAAATGTTTTGTCACTCCAATTTCTTCTTGTAGCATGTTGAAGCTCCACTTGGAACCTACGTATATATAAAATAGAGTTGGTCTGTCTGTCTAGACGTTCTTTATACGCGACGAAACGACTGGACCGATCTTCACTAAATTTGGCACACAGGTACATCAGGTGTCCAGGAAGGTTTTAGACCAGCTCTCTAGGACGCACCGTTCCTGAGAGATTCCCCAAAAATTAGCCCCCCCCCCCCAATATAAGCCTGCAAGTCTTTCTCTTCAAATTCCAACTGCTATAAACACAGTTTTACTCCAGGTTCCCATAACAACCCAGCCATTTTTCTTTACTCCTTAAAGGGCTGGGCAATGTGGAGGTCACTGATAAAGGGGCAATCACTGTGAAAGTCACTGATAAAGGGGCGATCACTGTGAAAGTCACTGATAAAGGGGCGATCACTGTGAAAGTCACTGATAAAGGGGCGATCACTGTGAAAGTCACTGATAAAGGGGCGATCACTGTGAAAGTCACTGATAAAGGGGCGATCACTGTGAAAGTCACTGATAAAGGGGCGATCACTGTCAAAGTCACTGATAAAGGGGCCGGGCACTGTCAAAGTCACTGATAAAGGGGCCGGGCACTGTCAAAGTCACTGATAAAGGGGCCGGGCACTGTCAAAGTCACTGATAAAGGGGCCGGGCACTGTCAAAGTCACTGATAAAGGGGCCGGGCACTGTCAAAGTCACTATTAAAGGGGTCGGGCACTGTCAAGGTCACTGTTATGGGGGAAACTGTCGCTATTTCTTTAATGACACATAGAAACTTTAAATTAAATAGATGAAATATACCTGTGCGAAGCCAGGTCCTACTGCTAGTCTCTTATATATTTAAAAATCTGTCTGTCTAGACGTCTGTCTGTTCTTTATGCGCGACCAAACGACTTTATCGATCTTCACCACATTTGGCACACAGGTACATCAGGTGTTTGGAAGGTTTTAGACCGGGTCTCGGCTCTTACCGTTTCTGAGATATTCCCCAAAAATGACCCCCACATTAGCCAATACAAGCCTGCAAATCTTTCTCTTCAAATCCCAACTGCCATAATCACAGTTTTACTCCAGGTTTCCATAACAACCCAGCCATTTTTCTTTACTGCTTAAAGGGGCGGGCACTGTGAAGGTCACTATTAATGGGGCGGTCATTGTGAAGGTCACTGTTAAAGGGGCGGACACTGTGGAGGTCACTAGTAATGTATGCTGTCACGCTCAAGTACCACTAGTAATGCATGCTGTCCTGCTCATGTTCCACTAGTAATGCATGCAGTCATGCTCATGTACCACTAGTAATGTATTCTGTCGTGCTCATGTACCACTAGTAATGCATGCTGTGATGCTCATGTACCACTAGTAATGCATGCTGTGATGCTCATGTACCACTAGTAATGCATGCTGTGATGCTCATGTGCCTCTGCCTCATGCTGCAGTTTTTGTCCAGCCGCCTCTTGGTCTGTTTGTTGTGCTGCGGCAGGATCTCTGGCCCATCCCCATTATAGTGAATGCGGCTGGAGAGGACTTCTGGCAGCACACATGGGCTAATGTTAGTACAAACAGGTTGTTCCCATGCCCTGAGCCCAGTGACAGAAAAAAAAGAACTTTTATCCGTCTGTTAGGTGGGTGGCGGCGGCGGCGGTCATTTCATGCAAGCTCAGTGCACCAGCACTGCATCTGAACTTGTGACATTCAAATCCAAGCTTGAAATACTGCAGTAATAATCTGGTTTTCAAAAATCACCCTTTTTTTGGGGGGGGGGCAATATACAACATCTGGTGCATTTGCAGGATTAGCTAGTGTGCAATTAAGCTACAAATACAGCCATATCTCATATTTTCAGTTTTTTTAAAAACACACTTTTTTGCCAAAATACCCAATTTTACAGCCTTTGCAGCCTCAGCATGTGTGAAATTCAAGGGTTATATACTGCTGTCATATTCAGTTATTAAACAAACACCCGTTTTGGGCAAAAAAGTTTATTTTGCAGCCTTTTCTGCATATGTCATTGTGAGCCTTTGCATACTGTGGTTCTATTCAGTTATTTGAAATACAGCCATTTTGGGCACAAATCTTTAATCGAGGCCTAGTCTGGATCAGGGCATGTGAGATGCACCCTTTTACATACTGTGGTTCTATTCTACTATTAATAAAACACCCATTTAGGGCAAGATCCTAAATTTGAGAAATATGAGGAGAGCGTCAAATAAGGGACGTGGCCCCGGCCGTGGTGCTGCTGGTGGAGCTCCTGTTGCAGGGAGAGGACGTGGTCGATCTGTGCCAGCTACACGCACAAGTGAAACCCCTTCCCCAGGTGCGAGTAGGCGACAGAACCTGCAGCGGTATTTGGTCGGGCCTAATGCGGCTATACTAATGGTGAGGCCAGAACAAGTACAGGCGATAGTAGATTGGGTTGCTGACAGTGGATCCAATTCCTTCTTCACATTGTCTCCCACCCAGTCTGCTACTGAAAGACCATATTTGTCACCTGCAGCCGATGTCCATCAGTCTTTCACCTCACCCCCTTGCAAATCAGGCAAGCAGTCTGAGCCCCAAGTCATGCAGCAGTCTCTTCTGCTTTTTGATGACTCTGTTAGCAGGGTTTCCCAAGGCCATCCACCTAGCCCTGCCCCGGAAGTGGAAGAGATTGAGTGCACCGATGCCCAACCACTTATCTTTCAAGATGAGTACATGGGAGGACCACCACAGCACGTCTCGGATGATGACGAAACACAGGTGCCAACGTTAATGTGAAAGTAGACCAACATGTGCAGCAGCCATTTTAGAAAAAAAAATAAGATTCTTTACCACGAAACGCAAGGAAATTCGGATTCCTAGTGAATTAATTTTTTTCAGAAATTTGGATCAAATTCCATTTTGTTAACTTTAGTTTTTTTTTTAATCTTGAAAACCCTTTAATACACAAAGCTGCCTGGCAAGAAATAGATCAGTGTGCCGTGGAACATGAGTGAGTCAGGAGAGATTCTGCGGCTCGGTAGGGAGAATCTAAGGCCTCCCAGGGCTTAGGCCTGAAGAGCAGCTGCATTTGGAGGTGCTCCTTACTGTCAGGAGGCTGTGGGGAACATGGAAGCTTCTGAGTCTATAGAAGCAGGTCATGCCATTTGCAGATTGACTGCAGACCTATTTATTTCAATGGGGCCGCAAGAGATGTGTCCAGCACACCATGTTCTATCCGTATGTCCCTTCTGTCGCGCCCCCCAAAAAGTCCTATTGTTGCCCGTATTTGCAGGCAAGAATAGGCATTTCTATTATGGAGAAGGGTGTTCCTTTCTGCAAAAGTCTAAAGGCACGTATTTGGTATCCATGCTTTGCGGATCCGCTGTTTGTGGTCCACAAAAACGGATATGGTTGTGTGAATGATCCCCAAGACTGTGTGTGGGGAGCAGACCTTACATTTATTTCCAACTCCATCCTTTATTAATTTAAGGGTCTGAATTTGTGCTTTCTATAAAGACCAAAAGCCAGCATGAAGATCTTCTAATGCCCCTAAACCTCCTGCTCTTAGTCACAAGACCAGCCCCACTTAAAAAATAAACCCCTAAACAGAACCCAAAAACAAATAGTTTAAAAACAAACCATACAAATTTGAAAATTGATGCAATACCGCCTAAATTAAAAAATGAAAGCCTGGAAAACTATTAGTATAGATCTCAGACCCTGTAAAAACTACGACCCTATGACTATCTTGAAGTTTTTTTTTTTCTTTAATGACAAAAATATATAATGTGCTTTTTCTTTCAGAGAAGTCAGTGTCTATGATCATATCTGTGCAGCTTCTTCAACAGCAACAGGTCCTTTAGGCATGGCAGCGATTCATTGGGAACACTAGAACTGCAATGTGCAAGAAATATTTGGGCACTTTAGGTGGCTATCCCCCTTGTGGCCATCCAAACCACCCATATGATAAACCATTATTGGTTCTGACTACTCATCTGGATGATCTGAACTTTGTCTCGCAGCTAAAGTCCATCAGGAGATAGATGAAGTAACCAAGTCCTTGCGTCCTCCAGAGATTGGGGACAAACCCCAGATGCCCTTTACAAATGCTGTTATCCATGAAACACAGAGAGTTGTCGACATTGCACCAACTGCATTTATCCACGCCACCACTGAAGAAGTCAAGTTCAGAGGTTACACCATCCCAAAGGTACCGATTAGAGATGAGCGAATTTCATGTTATAAAATTCATTCACGCTTCGTTTGGTGGTAAAAGCAGAATTGCATTATGGATAAGGTTACCACGGACCATAATGCAATTCTATGACTGAATCCATAACTGAATGCCTTTAGAAGACTCCCCTGCATAACACAAACGGGATGGATCTGTTTTGCAGGCCATAGACTTCTATTATGACGGAATAAATCAGGATAGACTTGCTTTATGGTCCGTGGTAACAGAATCCATGACGCAATTCTGCTTTTACCAACAAACGAAGCGTGAACAAATTTCTAAATATGAATTTTGCTCTAGTGCCGAGTATTCATAGCAATATAATCTAATGTCATTATATCCGGCCGGAAATGCATGGCTACATTTATAAAAGAAAAATGAAAGAAAATAATGCCTTAACACAATAGATGCAAACATAATATATAGACTAAGCCCTCACGCTGATATGATAAAATCTGAGACTCTCATTTAATATATTTTGATGAATACAACTCTACCTGTGCCAAGGTGGTCTCAGTCAGGCAGGTCCTGCTCTAAACCTACCTATACAGTTTGTGCGCATTTGCCATTCCTATCCCATAGGTGACCTTGATTAGGTGGTACATATAGCTGTGCGGGCTCCCATAGGTGACCTGGATTAGGTGGAACATATAGCTGTGCGGGCTCCCACAGACGGCCTTGATTAGGTGGTACATATAGCTGTGTGGGCTCCCACAGACGGCCTTGATTAGGTGGTACATATAGCTGTGCGGGCTCCCACAGGCGACCTTGATTAGGTGGTACATATAGCTGTGCGGGCTCCCCCAGGTGACCTTGATTAGATGATGCATATAGATGTGCGGGCTCCCACAGGTGACCTTCACTAGGTGATACATATAGCTGTGCGGGCTCCCACAGGTGACCTTCACTAGGTGATACATATAGCTGTGCAGGCTCCCACAGGCGACCTTGATTAGGTGGTACATATAGCTGTGCGGCTCCCACAGGTGACCTTGCTTAGGTGGTACATATAGCTGTGCGGGCTCCCCCAGGTGACCTTGATTAGATGATGCATATAGATGTGCGGGCTCCCACAGGTGACCTTCACTAGGTGATACATATAGCTATGCGGGCTCCCACAGGTGACCTTCACTAGGTGATACATATAGCTGTGCGGGCTCCCACAGGCGACCTTGATTAGGTGGTACATATAGCTGTGCGGCTCCCACAGGTGACCTCGATTAGGTGGAACATATAGCTGTGCGGGCTCCCACAGGTGACTTTGATTAGGTGGAACATATAGCTGTGCGGGCTCCCACAGGTGACCTTGATTAGGTGGTACATATAGCTGTGCGGGCTCCCCCAGGTGACCTTGATTAGGTGGTACATATAGATGTGCGGGCTCCCACAGGTGACCTTGATTAGGTGGTACATATAGCTGTGCGGGCTCCCCTAGGTGACCTTGATTAGATGATGCATATAGATGTGCCGGCTCCCACAGGTGACCTTGACTAGGTGATGCATATAGCTGTGCGGGCTCCCACAGGTGACCTTGATTAGGTGGTACATATAGCTGTGTGGGCTCCCACAGGCGACCTTGATTAGGTGGTACATATAGCTGTGCGGGCTCCCACAGGTGACCTTGATTAGATGATGCATATAGATGTGCCGGCTCCCACAGGTGACCTTGACTAGGTGATACATATAGCTGTGCGGGCTCTCACAGGCGACCTTGATTAGGTGGTACATATAGCTGTGCGTCTCCCACAGGCGGCCTTGATTAGGTGGTACATATAGCTGTGTGGGCTCCCACAGGTGACCTTTATTAGGTGGTACATATAGCTGTGCGGCTCCCACAGGCGCCCTTGATTAGGTGGTACATATAGCTGTGCGGGCTCCCACAGGCGGCCTTGATTAGGTGGTACATATAGCTGTGTGGGCTCCCACAGGCGGCCTCGATTAGGTGGTACATATAGCTGTGTGGGTTGCCCCTCTCATTGGTTGATTCAAGCAGAGGTAACAAGAAGCAGCACATTATATATGCAGGGTCCGCTCTCCTGAATGTAGATGCCCAATTGCATAGGTAGGTGAGGACTTAGTCCATATATAATGTTTGCGTATATTGTATGAATGTGGCCGGAGGAGGCCTTACAAATCTTCAGCTATGCCAGAGTGCGCAGAGGTCCAGCAGGCTGTTCCAGTAGGGAAAAGGCTGCCGGATCTCGAAGCTAGTGTGCAGCTAGGCTTAGTAGCAAATTTCAAAATTGCTTCATTTTTAAAAATCTGCGTATATTCGGGCTGCACATGTTGTGTGATTGCACTTTTTTCTCAAAAAACTTTTGCAAACTTTCTACAATAAGCATGTAATTGGATCCCCTTTGAGAATTTCTTTTAAGGCTTCTCTTAGAATTTCTTTCTATTGCATAGATTGCATCAATCTCCAGCTCCGTTAAAAAAGAATGGGGCTGAGAGGAACAGATCAATGCCCAAGGTGTAAAGAAGAACAAGCAGGGCTGATACATTTGTTATAGAGATGCCTAGAACTGTTTGGATATTCGTTTGAAATAACTGCAACAATTAATTTGATTTATTTTTAGATGTATATGATGTGAAAAATCCCTAATCGGAAGGGATATTGTTGTTTTGATGGATTTTAGATATAGAAATATTAAAATAAATAATAAAAAAAAAAAGGTGCTCAATACGCGTACTTTCCAGCAGCATCTGCAGCATATATTTGGCTGTAAGTGTAGGGCAATTGCACATTGGCTCACACATCATCTCAGTCACAGGAGGATGGTGCTGATGTTACCTCGGAGTCTGATACTATGCCTTTGAGCTAGAGTTGTTAAGATGATTCATTTTGAAGCACCAGGGCACTGTACATGTAAAATACCTAATATTAAAACAAGTACAATGAGAATGAACGTATCTGTCTAATTATAAAGGGTAGCAAAATTACTGCTGTTTTTTGTATTCTGTTGAGGTACAATTATACATCCCTCTTCTATGTGCACACCGGTATTGACATACCACAATGTGCTCAAGTACTTAATTATTAACCGTAAATTGCAGCTGCTTTTTCGGTAATTAAGAGGCACAATTTTATATGTCCCTTTCTACAAACAAACTGGTATTAATGCAGTGAAAACTAATTGTAAATGATAGAATTTAAACTGCAGTGTCTCCAGCCAAATGTATGCTGCTGGTGGTGCTGGGAGTAAGCCTATAAAACATGTCCTTTTCTGTTATCAGGGAACACCTGTGATCCCCTTCCTCACATCCGTCCTGATGGACCCTTCTCAGTGGGAGACTCCAGATGAATTCAACCCTGGGCATTTCTTGGATGAGGATGGACAGTTCCGCACAAAGTTGGCATGTATGCCTTTCTCAGTAGGTAAGAGCTGAAACAAAAAAAGGCAACCAGAAATAAATAGAAGACTGAGGAACCATCTGTGAAGGGGACTTTACAGATGCAGAAGCTCTGGAGATATGCAGGTCTCCTCCTCCATACTCTGTGTGTTTTCTAAATATATTTGTTAATGCCCTTTTGAAGGGGGAGTGAGCAGCAGCATGACTAAGAGGGGACTGTCAGAGACTTCATAGCTACATAACAGATTTATATCTCGGTATAAGTGCTAACTCCAAAACCAATACTGGTCAGTAACTCTCTGTAATGTCCTTCTTGATCCTTGGGCATCTGAGTGAGTAGGAGAAGATTAAGAAGCAGCTCCTCCTCTACTTTGTGTGTGTGCAGTGGATGGCAGTCTCCCCCCACCATTTCCGACAGATCTTCAACCTAGATATTTAGAATGTACAGGGGAAATCTATTAAAAATACCAGATACCAGTGCTATAGTGGCCAAAAATGGTTACTCCTCAGGTAAACACCAGGCTTTTGATTAAAGCAGAGTTTTTTGAAAGGTTAGGTACACTGTAAAACTCAATTTGACATAAAATATTACTGCAAGGCCAACATAACCTGTAGATGAGCAAATACATGTAAACTAATGTACTACATATACGTTAAATGGAAAAAAATATATATTGCAGCTCCCCAGAAGAATAAGTCATCGCAGTGCGGCACAGAGTTCTCACCCACAGCACCAAATACCGCAGTGCAGCACTAAATACTACCCCATCAGTGGATTGCAACATAAATTACTTTCCCTGTAGTGCCAAATGCAATGCACCACAAAACAGCTCCCCAGAAACAACAAATATCTCGGTGCAGCACAAAACTGAACCACTCCAGAGGCCCCAAATGCCACAGAAATACCAACCCAGAAGACCTAAATAAGCATGTCAGTACAACATACGTCCTCAGAAGTGCGACACCGAGACCACAGTGGAGCACAAAATAACTTCCCAACAATGGCAAACAAAACCAGAATGCAGCACTAAAAACACTACCAAAAAACAAAAAAAAGCACCTAGAAGGAACGAAGATAAAAATCCAATTTTACAATATAGTGATCAAAGTTCCAAGATCCTTTAAACCAGTTTCAGACGAGCGTGATCACTGCGGGAAACGTGATCTGTGTGGGAGTGTGATGTCCCATACTGAACACTGCTCCCATGACATATATCCTGATGGCATTATAATTCTATAATTCTGTGTGTCCCTGCCTGACATTGGCTGTAATGAATTGTACTGAACACCTTATGTCAGTACAATTCGGTACAACCAACAAACACCTTGGTTGAGCTATAGATCCTGGTGGAAAGGACTTTGAATGACATATCACAGGAGGATAATATCCAGAGTGGCAGCCTGTAGAGCAGCGAGGGGACATGCCACCCAGTATTGATGTGACCCTGCCTCAACGTATTCTCTGCTGCAGAACCCAAAATAAAGCATCTGCAACCTTGGTGGTTTGATTATTGACCAAGTAACTCCAGTGGTTTTATACTTTGTCCACCTAGGCTCAATTACGTTTTCTATATGTTTTCATTTGCTGCTAGTCTAACTGTCCATCAATTCCAAACACGTATCATATGAATATCCTCTCAGCACAGTCCGTTTCTCCAGAAATACCACAGGGCTGCACAAAATACCTCCTCAGCAACCCTAGACAAACTACAGGGCAGCACAAAAGACCTCTGAGGTGCTGCTGGAGAAGTGCCAAACACATGCAGATGTAGCCTCCATGATTTTGAGTAGATTAGGGCCAGTTCACATCACAGTTTATTTTTAAGGTTCTTCTGATCCATAAGAACGGAAAAATAAAGAAAAAAAATTCCTGTGTTTTAAGCATCTGTTATGCACATTTGTTATCTGTTTTAGCCATAATTGTCTGAAATCCGTTATTTTGCATGCCGAACACCATCCGTTTTTTTCCATCTAAAATAACGGATCTTGGACAGAAATGGCTAAAACGGATGCCAAGTGTGCATAGCGGATGCTTCAAATACAGGATGTGTTTTTTTTTTTTTTTTTTTTGTTATTCTGACAGATTAGAAGAACGTAAACATGTATGGAGTGAACTCGCCCTTAGCGTGCTAATGCAACACATTGCAGTAATATAACAAATGTTGTTAAAGGGACCCTCCTGGTGCAGCTGGTGTCAAAGTAAGGCCCCTTTCACACGCATTGCACCCGCACTGAATCCAGACCCATTCACTTCAATGGGGCTGTTCAGATGAGGGGTGATTTTCACGCATCACTTGTACGTTGTGTGAAAATCACACAATGTTCTATATTCTGCGTTTTTTCACGCAACGCAGGCCCCATAGAAATGAAATGGGGATGCGTGAAAATCGCAAGCAAGTGCGGATGCAGTGAGATTTTCACACATGGTTGCTAGGAAATGATGGGGATAAAAGCAGCCCTGGACCCCATTAAAGTGTATTCACTGTTATTTTCCCTTATAACTATGTTTAATAATAGCATTCTTAATGCAAACTGCTTGGTAAACTGTGGATTGATGTGTTAAAAAATAAAAATTATTAACTTGCCTGTTCCAATTGATCACGCAGCCGGCATCCTCTTCTTGCTTCTTTCAGGACCTGCAAAAGGACCTTTGGTAACGTAATTGAGCTCGCTACGTGGTGAGTGCGGAGACTGTAGCGCAGGTCCTGCTGAATAAAGATGGAAATCTTCTATCTTCATTCAGCAGGAACTGCGCTGACGTCGCCACGCTCACCACGTGGTTACGTCACCAAAGGTCTTTTTGAAGGTCCTGAAGGAAGAAGCAAGATCCATTTGGTTCTTCTGGGAGATAGTCTGGGAGCATTACACTCCCAGGTCCTGAAAGGCTTCCCCGTGCGGCATTAAGGGCAACCATTGGTTGTATATTAAAAGCCCTGGTCTCACTGAAGCTGCTTACTGGGTCCTGAAGACTTCCCCGTGTGGTGTTCAGAGGAGCCATTGGTTGCATTTGAAATCCCTTGCCTTTCTGAAGAAAACAAGGCCTTTTAGAGCTATAGTTCCTATGGAGCCCTGCAGGTGGCAGGGCTCCATAAGAACGTGGCAAATCTGCATTGAATTGCTATAGCAATTCAATGCAATGTATTTTAGATGAAATCTAAGGATTACTTATAATTACCTAGGATGACAAAAAAATCCCTTATCCACACATTGCTTTAAAAAAAAAATTAAACAGTCTTTCACACATCAAAATGAAACAAAACCCATAGGGGCCCTTTCACAAGAGCGTGTCCACTGTGGGAATCGTGCTCTGTGTGAGAGAGGGACTGTGCGTTCTGGACTTGATAATGCTGTGTGCCTCTGCCTGACCTTTCTGTAACAGAATCATAGTGACAGCTTTGTCACGCTTCCTACGTCCAGAACTCTGATTCCTCTCACATGGAGCATGATCCCCATAAGGGACACGCTCGTGTGCAAGAGCCATAAAACTGTGACTGAATGTTTTTCAAATTCCACTCTCCATTTGGAGACAACCTGTCCTAAAAAATAATAATCCAGAAGGCAGGAGTAAAAAACGGAAATGCAAAAACACTAAATTCTATAGGACTGAAAGGGGTGAACACTGCAATTTTAGTTTTTTTTTAATGCTTTTTAAAAATGGAAAAAAAGGGTTCAAAAATCGCCCCTCTCTGTTTATACATTGTGCGGTAATATTGGAATGAGCAATGACTTTTTAAGCAGTGCCTGAGCAATAAGGACCATAGCTTGTCTACATTCTGTGACCGTTTCAGCTTCTGTGTATTCTTATCTCCCTTGCCCTGACCTTTGCCTTTTAACTGTATTGACTCTGTGCCACCTGTCCTGACCTACTGCTTGATATACTGTAATTCATGAACTCTGCCATTCTTGACCTCAGCTTGACCAGATCTCTGCCTGTCCTCTTGGTGCCATACACTGGTGTCTCTTGACTTGCCTGGGTCATTAGCAACTGAAGAGACTAGTGGCGGCCTCCTGCAGCAAAGTTCAGGTTCCCGTATTGGGTAAAATGGTGAATACCAGAGGGACATTTAGATAATGCCCTCAGGTGTAAGCTAAAGTCAAATCTTTTCAATGACACAGCAGGTCCACACCCCCTGCATTAAATGATGTCACTGCAAGTCGGTCAAAAACTGCATGCTGCATGAAAGATCATTGAAGAAGCTGAGCAGGAGCGTGACAAGTAACCAACCATTCAATCATTATTATTATTATTATTAGCTACCCTGTGTAGAAGTGAGACCAGGCAATGGAAAACGTATCATTGTATAAGAAGATATGCAACTTTTTATTACATTTCTCACCATTTTACATCTGCTTGCTGTCAATGAGTGGAAAACCCTCTCACTTGCAGTCTTCAGTGAGTAAAAACCTTGTATAGACCTAATAGTTTTCACACAGCTGAGACTTGGTTATTACAAACAGTTGTATTTTTCTTCTAGGAAAGCGAGCTTGTCCTGGAGAACACCTGGCCACCATGCAACTCTTCCTGTTCTTCACCTCTCTGCTCCAGAAATTCACCTTCACCCTTCCCCCAGGGACAGAACGTCAGGACTCAAAATTCCTGAACCTAAACAAGTATCAAATCCTTGCAGCAGGGGAGATCTGTGCCGAACCTCGTACCTTCTCCAAGTGATGGCCTGCTGTCCCAGCTGCACACCGTGGAAGAAATAACCCATAGAAAATGACAAAATAAAGACACAATTAAAATGTCACAATGTTTAAAATCTGAGTGATAATCCGGGAACAGAGTTTTCCTTTGTTTTGACGCCTCAAACATCAGGTGTCAGAATATATTATGACATGTCCCATAGTGTCATCAACTTCTGTATACTGAGCTGAATCCAGTGTGGATGAGGTTTAGGATCTGCTGTAGATATCCCCCATCTGCATGGAATTAATGTACAGTAATAAAAGATGAGCAAAACTGAAATTTAGTGTCCGATTTATCAAAATTATGAAAATAATTTGTTTCTATTGCCCTGAAAATTGGTGTATAATGGCTTCTAGTCTTCTAGGAATTGATTTGTTTATGAAAATATGTTGTCTCATCGTCCCCTCCCCCACCAAGCTCTTGAACGCAATGACGGCAATTTTAAATCATGACTGAATGACATTGGTATACCTAACTATGGGTAAACGCGTGTTTGACGTCTTAGGCTAGGGCTACACGACTACCTGTGTCGCGAAATATATTTTTTATAATGATAGGCTATGGTGTCGCACTGCAACATGCGACATGCTGCAACTGCGGCACGACAGCAGAAAAAAATCCATCCAAGATGGATTTTTTTGCAACTGTCGCGTCGCAGTCCAGCCTATCATTATAAAAATTGTTTCATGACATATATGCTGCACCAATGTCGTGCAACACGTGTTGCAGTGTAGTTGTGCCCTATGTGTCGCTCGACTTATTGTCATGCGACACGTCATCATGTAGCCCTAGCCTTAACAGAGTGTCTAAAAACACGCTGCGTGAGGATGTGTGTTCTGCTTTTCATATTAGAAAACTTCCAAAAATTGCCCTTTACCCAGGGCACATGGTATTTAAACAGTGTTATGGGAAAGAAAACAGTGGTTTGTTGAGACCCGACATCCAAAAATGATGCCTCAACGGAGGCACATCCCTACCTGTTAATGTCAGAAGAAACAGTGGCTCGTTCTGCACAAGCGTCCAAATATTATATGCCAATGAGGGCAAACTGCGGCATTCATTAACTATTTCCCCTGACCCACTCCTAGTTATCACAGGATGCTGAAACTGCACATTTGTAATGTGGAATACAGAGCAGTCATCAAGTTCCTTTACTTGAAAGGCTGTACACCAAAAAAGACATTCGATGAGAAGAAAGAGGTTTATGGTGAGTATTCCCCATCACATGATGTAGTCAAGAACTGGCATCGTCAATTCAAATGTGGTAGGACTTCGGTGGAAACGGCTCCAATTCCAGGGTGACCCCACTCTATCAATGAACACACTATCCAGCAGGTGGAGGTTGCAATTTTGGAAAATCGCTGCGTAACCATTCGCCCTAAATGTCTAGATTAGTGTGGGGTCCGTGGAAAAAATCATCCAAGACCATCTTCACATGCATAAGGTATCTACTCGTTGGGTTCCCTGGCTGCTCACACCTCTCCAGAAGCAGGAACGAGTCGAATGCTCTCAGGCTCTATTGACTATGTGCCATGGAAACCAGGAGGACTCTTTCAACTGACTGATCATACAGGATGAAAGCTGGGTCCATCACTATGATTTGGAGACTAAAGTCCAGTTGATGCAATGGAAGGATCATGACTTACCGCCTCCAAAGAAGGCACGTGCCCAACCCTCGGCAGGCAAGGTCATGCTCAGTCTTTTGGTACCAGCATGGAGTAGTATTGAAGGATTTCCTAGCAAAGGGTACCATGATCACTGGGGCATACTATGCTTCACTGCTGCGGAAATTGCGTGAGGCCATCAAAACAAAGAGACGTGGCATGCTCACCAAAGGTGTCCACCTTCTGCAAGACAATGCAACAGTTCACAACTCACATGTTGCCCACAAGAAAGCATGCTCCTGTGGCTTTGAAATTCTACTGCATCCCCCTTATTCACCCGACCTTGCACCATCGGACTTCCGTCTCTTTCCAACAATGAAGTTATTTTTGAAGGGCAAGCATTTTCCAGCTGATGAGACTCTGATTTGTGAAGTCACAACGTGACTTTTGGAGCAACCTGGCGACTTCTACAAGCAAGGTGTTTACAGTTGCATAAAGAGATGGGAGAAGTGTGTGTCCCTAGGTGGCACCTATGTAGTAAAGGACTAATAAATGTGCCAAGTTCCATTGCTCTCAGTCCACAGGAAGTGGGTCAGGGGAAATCTTTAATGAACGCCCCTCGTGTATATATGTGTCAATTGTCCAAAAAGAGTGGCTTGTTCTGAATGAGGCTGGAAAAAGTCTACCCTTCAATTGGGAGCAGAGGCAGTACAGTGTGGATTTGCAAATGGTAGCGTAATAGTTGCAGTAGCAGCACAGCATGGACTAGACAAGGCAATAGTGTGTGTGTGTGGTTCTTTAGGGGTGGTGGTAGTAGTAATAATGTAGACTGTAGCGGTAATAATAGTGGCAATAGGGGTAATAAAATGGGAAGTAAGAAATTAGTAGTAAGGAATATCGGCTGCAACCTTACGGTATGGACCATGATGATCAGCAGTCAGATATCGATCAGCGGTTTGAGAAGGCAGCAGTGTTGGCAGTAGTGATACGGCCTTCTCTCATCTTTTCTTAGGCCAGTGACAACACATTCATCGGTCATGTGATCTAGGAGCAGCTCAGCCCCAGAGAAGTGAATGGAGCTGAGCTGTGATGCAAAGCACAGCCACTATACAATGTATGGCTCTGAGCTTGGTAAGCACAGAGAAGGTCGCAGCGCTCACAGGAGCCCCAGTGCCTTCTCAAGCAGTTGATTGATGGGGGTCTGACACCTGGCACCCCCACAATCAAATACTGATGACCTATCCAGAGGACTGGTCATCAATATTAGTCTTGAAAAAGCCTTTTAAGGCCCCTTTCAGACAAGCGAGTTCCATACATTGGACTCGCAGCATGAATATGTGGCAGCTCCTGTCATGACCTCCAGGCACTGATGGGTCACATAGCATTATATTTAGAGATGAACGAATTTCTCAAAAATTCGATTTAGTTGGTTTGCCAAATTTTCCAAAAAGATTTGATTCAATACAAATTTATTCTTGGTGAATCATGTTTAAAAAAACGGCTATTTCCTGGCTGCAGTGAGCCTGTATAGCGGTGTAGAACACTGTGCCTGTATAGCAGTGTAGAACACTGTGCCTGTATAGCGGTGTAGAGCACTGTGCCTGTATAGTGGTGTAGAACACTGTGCCTGTATAGCGGCGTAGAGCACTGTGCCTGTCTAGCGGCGTAGAGCACTGTGCCTTGCAATAACACGCATAGGGAGTCTGCTGTGGTAGTGAAATAATACTGTGAGTCAGTATGACCTGCAGATGACAGGCGTCACTTTAAGAATCACTGCACACTTGAATTATTTGGTCAGTTTTGGCCCCATGACTGCCCAAATAACAAAGTGTGAAAGTTAATGTTACAGGTCGATGTTAGCTCCAGGTATAAAGAACCGTGCAGAGGCCCAAGATCCTACTGTAGAGCAAAGAGCGCACTCCTTTTACACCGTCGCCAGCTGATTCCACATAGATGTCTACAGAACCTGTTCTATTAAACACGTATACAAGTAGAGCCCCCGACAGAGTGGAGATGGGGTCACTGATTATTTTGCCCTTCCTCTGATCCATCATGTTGTAGACAAAATATTAATAGTTGTAATCGGCTCGCATCAAAGTTTTGTGTAAGGAAAAAGGCAAATCCATCCTCCATCAGCTGCAGCTAGAGAACGACCCAAGTGCTACCATCTTGATTGAAATCCTGATCCTTTTCATACTGACTGTTTTGCCACTGGTCCCGATTCAGCCAAAGTACCCTCTGCTAGAGTGTTCTTTGTCATCTGTCTCCCTATGTCGGATTTAGCCAATCTCTAAAAACACACACACATCCTAAGATAAAATGTCCGCATAATAAAATTCCCACAACAATCAGAACAATAACCCCCCAAAAAACAGATCCTGTCTGTGGAGCATCCTCCTTTACTGTCAGCATTTGGTCAGTAATCAATCAGTATTTTTATTTTTTTTTTAATCTTTATTGTTTTAATAATATTACAACATCGACAATTGCACAATTTTTCTATTTTTACATTGTAAACCGTAATTGTACAGCTTGCTAGTAACAACCCAGTTTGTCCCAAAACCTGCCGATCCCATGGCAGGGGAAGAGAGAAAAAATTATAATAAAAATCTCCCACAATCCGCTCCACCGTCCCCCAATTTCCACCCTCTCCCAATCATCCCCCAGACCCTTCATTTCAACCATTCCTGCCATAGTCCAATAAATCTAGTTATGTTGCTTACCGATGACAGATGGAATCTTTCACTGGCAATCGAAATTCTGGCCAGATTCTCCCATTCCTTAATGGTAGGTGACACCCTGCTACCCCAACGACCAATAATAGATTTCCTGGCATTGAATAAAAGTTTGGTTGCTATTGCTTGATGTTTTAAGTTGCCTATACCTTCCATTACCCCCAAAATACATATTTCAAAATCTGCCGGAACTCTAAACCCATGGTGTACCTCTATCCTTTCACTTACATTACCCCAAAATTCTTGAATTACTCTACATGGCCAAAGTATGTGAACATCATCAGCACCTATCTGTCCACATTTTTTACAACTAAAATCTTCAGATTTGTAGAATTTTATCAAGTCCTTGGAGTAATATAATCGGTATAAGATGTAAGATTGGGCAACCCTGTGAGAAAAATTGTGAAACCCCATTTTTTGCCAATATCGCCTTTTCCCAGAACTCTGTCTGCTGAGGGAAGGATTTCTTCCATTTGTGCATCAATTAACTGCTTTCTTTTCGGATCTCTGCTTTAGCAGAAGTTGATATATCCTTGATATCAGCTTCTTGCTCGCAGTTAGTTTGGATATTTTGACTAAAGGTTGTGGGAGGATATATATATACACATGTGTGTTCCCTTTACCAAGGATGCCCGCAGGGCTTGTTTCAATTGAAGATAAAAAAGGTAATATCCCTATTTTCAACTCCACAGATTTCTGTAAGGTCTGAATAACCCATTATATCTCCCTCCTTCCATATCTGTCCTAATCTGAAGATTCAATTTTTCCACCAGACTTCTTGTTGGATTGACTTTAGTTCTCCAAGATAACTATTATCCCACAATAAAGGATCTTTGTGCACTCCCGTATAAGCCCACATAACTCTAACCTTCTTCCAGATTTTAGTCCATAACAAGAATATTGGTATTTAATTTGTGTGTTGCTGTTGTATCAATATATCTGCTTCCAACAATTGAAAAATATTGCAGATAAGTAATTTTTTATTAATCCCTTCTAGTATCGCCTTGTACCTTTTGTGAGTTACTCCAATTTATAATATTTCTAAGATGGCCAGAAAAAAAAATAGAGTTCCAAATCCGGAACGGTAAAACCGCCCTCTTTCTCACTGCTATACAACATTTGAGCTCTTATTCTAGGTTTTTTACCACGCCATATCAGATCCGTCAATAAAGAAACTATCCTTTTTAAGTATTGTCTTGGGAATGATTACCGGCGCATTCCACATGATATAATTCACAATAGGTAAAATACAGATTTTCACCGGTGAGATGCGACCGGCCATTGATACGTGCAATTGTTTCCATATTTGTACTTTTTTCTTTATTTCCTGTATTTTGGGGAGCACATTTAAAGGTATAAAGTCCTTGGAATTGGGGGTAATTTGGATGCCTAAATATTTTACTGGTTCATCTATTTTCTTAATTTCGAACTGACCCGGTATTTTTTTTAAGGGGATCAAGCGGGATAAAGGCCGATTTTTGTCCCAGTTTACTAGAAGTCCAGCATATTCACTGTACTCTTCAAATATCTGGAAAATTCTCGGGAGTGAACCATGTGAACCCACAAGAAGCATAATATCATCGGTGTATAAAGCAATTTTTTCCTCATGTGATCCATATCTAAAACCCCCCATCTCACTATCTTGCCTAATCTTATCCGCAAAAGGTTCCATGGCTGTTGCAAACAGCAGGGGGGAAAAAGGGCAACCCTGTCTTACCCCCCTGCCGATGGGTATACCCTCAGAGTGCTCTCCATTCACTATCAGTCTAGCGGATATTTCGGTATATAGAAATTTAACTCAAAAGATGAATGTCGCCAACACCCATTTTCTTTAATGTTGCCATCAAAAATGGCCATTTTATGGTGTCAAATGCTTTTGAGGCATCTAACGTCAAGATCATACGCTCACCGCTGTTGGTGGGTTTCACCTGGATATTTACAAAGTTATTTTCACTTGTTGTTTTGCCCGACATGAATCCCATCTGATCCTCATGTATCAGTAACATCTCCCTGAGCCTGGCGGCCAGTATTTTTGCTAATATCTTATTATCTGTATTAATTAAAGAATTGGGGCAATATGAGTCTGGAAAAATTTGATTTTTACCGGGTTTTAAAATAAGAGTAATAAATGCTTCCCTCAAGAAGTCGGGCAGTTTTCCGATTTCTCTCGATTCATTCCACATTTCAAGCAATTTCGGAATCAATACTTTTCTATATTGAAGATGAACCTCAAACGGAATACTGTCTATACCGGGGGATTTATTTTTGGTTATTTTTGATGGTGTATTGTCCACTTCAGCTGTCTCTCTAAAGGGGCTTCCAACCTATACCTCTGCTCTATCGTTAACGTAGTAATGGTAATTGTCTCCAAAAATTGTTGTATTTGCATCGCATTCTTCGTTATTTTACCACAGTATATGCTCTTAAACTATTCTTTGAGCAAGTCTATTTTGGCCACTTGTTCAGTGAGGTTATGTCCATATTTGTCTGACAAGCAGTGCATATACATACTTTTATTCGATTGTGCGGCTAGCTTTTTACCTGGTATATGCGCATAAATATAATGGTCTCTCACAAAGTTCTCTTTTTGTCTTTCCGCCATCAAGGATACTGCATTTTCCAGTTTGGTGACTTTCTCTATCCATTCTTTATAGGTTTGCTCTATGGGTTTTCCAATATATATATATTTTCATATTTTTCTGCTTCATGCTCTAGTTCTAATATTTTTCCCCCTGGATTTTTTTTATTTTTATATATTGCTGTATATTTTAGAACGATCCCTCTAATGAAGGCCTTTGCAGCCTTCTAAACTATGTTGATTTCCGCAGAACCCTCATTAATGGAAAAAGTATTTCTTAATCTCTTCCAAAATTCTATCATGTGCTCCCATCATATTTATCCATCCTGTGTTTATGTTCATGCCTCTTGTTTTTTTTCCCAAAACCCATTTTAATATTTATAATTATAGGATTATGGTCCAAAGCCCCCCGTTGTCCGTAATTTCCTCGTTCAATATCTAAGGATCCGTTGTTATTAGTAAAAACTAAATCAATCCGTGATAAAGTTTTGTGCGTTTTAGAAAAACATGAATATTTCCTTAATTTTGGGTGCATTTCCCTCCAAATGTCAATCCAACCCAATTCTTGTACTGTGGTTTTTAATTTAGAACCCACGTGAACTCCTTGAGTATTCCCTATTCTGCATATATTTATTTTCCCATCCATTATATTAGTAAAGTCCACCAACAGTGATTTATCCCCTGTATAAAGTACAAAATCATGAATTTTTAATAAAATATCTATTTTAAAGGGAGGCGGTATATATACATTTGCTATAATCCATGCTCTATCTTCTAGCAAACAATCCATAAGGATGTATCAACCTTCCGTATCTACAACAGTTTTTACTATTTTAATATCTATATCGTGATGTATTAATATGCTCAATCCCCTCGCATAGGATGAAAATACCAAGTGGAAAGAGTACTGCATCCAGGGTCTAGTCAACCACCCCACTGTCTCTTCTGTCAAGTGTGTTTCCTGCAAGCAGATTATAGCGGGGAGGGATCTTTGTATTGCATTAAACACGGCAACTCTTTTTATACCCCGGCTAAAACCCCTAATATTCCATGAAATTATTCTCATATAGGCTTGTACAATTGTCTCTCGCTTGTTTATATTGATCCAAGGGGGAAAGAGGGAGGACGGAAAGGGAAGCCAGGGGAGGCAGACTGAGAGGGAGAACAAAAAAAAGAAAGGATGATTTTTTTTTTTCTTCCCCGCCATCAGGCCAGCTTGCTAGAACCCCCACACACATGACCCAGGTTTGCCTCAGCCCTGGCTCTCTAACTTGGCATAGCCCCCTCCCAGTGCAGCCCCAACCCACTACACCTCAGATCTTTAATTTTTTCCCTAATCCACTCGCTTACTGACTCCGCCGAGTCAAAGAACCAAGTTCTATTATCTCTTTCTTTCCGTAATTTAGCTGGAAACAACATTGTTCCCGGAGGAGGTGGTTTTGCCAGGACCCTGTAGGCCCTTTCAACAAAATTCTTATAGTCTGAGATATCCTGTCCCAGCTGGTCAATCAACCACTTTTGTATAAACCCACAAAGGTCCTGTCCCTCCACCCCCTCCGGGATCCCCAATCTCCTGGAGTTATTATCCAGTTCTAATACCTTGTTTTTTATGGCTCTATTTTGATCCTTTAGTATGTTTTTCTCTTTAATCGTATTCTGTAGGAAATCTTCTGAGTCTGATATTCTCTTCTCTGCTTCTGATAATCTGTCTTTATACTTTTGTAAATCTACTCTAAGAATCCCGACTACTTCCTTAATATTTCCTGTCTGGAGGATGAGGTCCTTTATTGCCAAGCTGCAGTTTTTAATCTCTTGGAATATGTCCTGCAGACTAGGCACTTGTTCCCCTTGTTGGGGGTTATTTCCTTCTACCAGTTTGTTTAGTGCTCCTCTCTCCAGTCCCGAATTCCTCCACAGCCATATTCTGAGTAATACTTTCCAGTGACCCAAGGGATTCACCTTCTTGGTCCTGGGAGGTATCCTCATTCCTTTTCCTAGGAGGGTTAGTTGTTCTTTGCGTATTAGTCAGGAGCTGTTGTTTAGTTCTTTACAATTTTTTAAACATAGGGGAGATTGAGATATTCAACTCCTGCTGACCCCCCCCCCCCCTTTTTTTCCCTGCTCCCTGTCTGGCCATTGTCCAAATATTTCTAGTATAGGGCTCCTTAAAACTATTTTATAGCAATATAAACTGGTTCAATCGATTAACAGCGAGACCTATAGTGGTGATTATTCAGTAACTTATTACAAGTTATGCAAACCCTCCGCCGACCCCGTATGTGGCAGGCCGCCCACCAACCACCATATCACACATCAGTTAGCAAACTAATCCGTAACAGAGTTAATTTACTATTAATGTGATAGTCTTTCAGTAATTCCGTTAACAAGTGGTAGGACAACAGCAATTAATAAATTAACTCCCTTATAGGGAACCTGTCACCGGGATTTTGGGTATAGAGCTGAGGACATGGGTTGCTAGATGGCCGCTAACACATCCACAATACCCAGTCCCCATAGCTCTGTGTGCTTTTATTGTGCAAAAAAACGATTTGATACATATGAGAATAAACCTGAGATGTGTCCTGTCCCTTACTTATCTCACATACAGGACTCATCTCAGGTTAATTTTCATATGTATCAAATCGTTTTTTTACACAATAAAAGCACACAGAGCTATGGGGACTAGGTATTGCGGATGTGCTAGTGGCAATCTAGCAACCCATGTCCTCAGCTCTATACACAAAATCCTGGTGACAGGTTCCCTTTAAAGTTAGTAATAAAGTCTACTCTGTTAGTCATCTGGTATTACCATTTCCAGTTGGTAAATAAGGGCTAATTTAGTTAACTTGGCAATTAATACAATGGAGTCTTTCAATAATCCCATTAACAGGTAATAGCACAGCAACAGTTAATAAGTTAGCACCATTAGAGTTAGTAATGCAACCTTTCTGTTAAGCTTCTAGTATTACTATTTCTGACGCCCGCAGTAAATTAGCTCCAGGAGGCCCAGTAGTAGGATTTCCAGCCGTCTAATATCATCTGTGGCAGTATGACCCTTCGGAGGGACCTCAGTCCATTACATAGGGAGGGGGGGGGGGAGAGAGAGGAAGACATGAGAGGATTTCCAGGGAGAAGTACTATTTCTACAGCTCCTTGTTCCTGGCCATAAACCTCAGCTCCACATGTATTTTAACTATTTAGGACCAGCTGATAGGGCTATGTCGTTTATCTTGCATCCCAACATCTCCTCCTTTGTATCCCCCTTGACTCCCGTTTTCTCCAGATGACATCTGTGTTAAAGGTGTGGCGTCAATCAGATTTCTCTCCCATAACAGGGTTTCCCACCATATGGCCACGTTTTTCACTGGGATCTCTTAGCCCTTATACCCAGCTCCTGCACGTCTCCGTTAATCACAGACCTCACATACTGAAGAAGATGGTGAGTGGAAGGCAGGCAACGCCTACCCGCAGGTGACAACCTGATTCTTGACAATCCTTTACCACCTCT
Source organism: Bufo gargarizans (assembly GCF_014858855.1). Classification (NCBI taxonomy): domain Eukaryota; kingdom Metazoa; phylum Chordata; class Amphibia; order Anura; family Bufonidae; genus Bufo; species Bufo gargarizans. Next base: position 22,036,019 of record NC_058084.1, on the reverse strand, counting down.
CCACGTCCGAGATAACCAAACCACCAACTCTTCTCATCAAGGTAAGGAAGGAGTCCACAAGCCACCAATAGCAGAAACACAGACGGGGGAGTCGGCACTTATCTGAGCAGCGGAGTCGAGAACAGCAACACACAGCAGCTGCTGCGGTTACTTCACTGCCATCCTGGTGCAGGTGGGTGGGCGCCAACAGCCGTGAGGAAGGGGAGAAGCACTCATCTTCTACGGCAGGGTCTGGATGCTGGATCACGGCAGTGACTACATCACAGCCGCCAAGGTGCAGGCGGGCCGGAGCTCATCAGCTGAGGGAGGAGCGCACGTCACCTGCGTGCGCACTCATGCATCAAACTTAATCAATCAGTATTGTTAAAGCCCAAAAAACAGGAGTGGATCCAAAACAGATGACACGTGAATAGAATATTTTAATGTCTTTTGTGTTTTGTACCCACTCCTGCTTTTGGCTACTAAATCATAAGCCAATTCTGACGCAAAATAGGGACCATGTCATACAGGCCTTACAGCTGCTACATAGAGAGGATCCGTTGTGCGTCTCATTTTTTCTTCCTTCTAACAGATCAGAAGAAGGGTCAAATAAATGATGATGTCAACCAGGCCAAAAAGGCCAAATAGTGGTCCAGTAATGGATTGGGGAGGGTGGGAACAGCATGAGAAGTGGAGAGGTGGCAGCAGCATGAGGAGACCACAGAGGGGCCCAGTGACAGACTGGATAGGTGGGGGGGCAATACCAGTACCAGCTAAAGATGGTGGGTGGCAGTAGGAGCACCTGGCAGCAGGTGTGGCATCAGGTGGGTGGGAGCATCATAATCGTAGCTGAAGCAGGTAAAGAAAGGTCTCTTTTGTCAAAGTGTAATTTTGACACCATGGATGATCTAGTCTGATGCATCAGTCACTGGTGTTTGAAAATCCTGGCTGATCCACGCCTTATTCATCTTCACAAAGGTCAGTTTGTCCACATTTTGGGTGGACAGGCCAGTTCTCCTTAACACCATGTTTTTCCCGTTGTCGGTCACCATGGTTCAGATTTTGAGTTGTCGAGGAGAAAAACAGGATTCGATTTCTTGATCATGGACACAGAGCAGTTCCTCCCCTGTGTGACTCCGTTCGACCAGGAAAACTAGGTGCAGAACAGCATGACACCGCCGTTCCCTGCACATGTGGTATGCTGGAGGAGCACTGTGAATTGTCCCTGCAGTGGAGGCTGAGGATACGGTGGAGGATGAGGAGGCAGAGCCGGACAAATAGTTATTTACACTGGACAAGCTGGCACCCCCCTCCGTTAAAAAGAGCAATACCAACTGGACAGTATCTCAGAGCGCGGACAAATTGTTCGGATGAAAATTGCTTTATTTCTGAAATTGAAGAGTTATTTCATCAGTTCCAAGAAAGTGGCTACCCTACACGTCCTCTTAAAAAAGCTTTCCATAATGTGAAGTTACAAAAAACGAGAAGATCTTTTAGATAAAAACAGAAATGATTAGATGTATAGGAACATATGAGGAATATACAAAATAAATTAATACCATTTTAAAAAGACACTGGCAGTGGCACATCCTACAGTCAGACAGCGGTTTAAGACCCATCCCCAGCTAATATACAAGTATAACCTATCAAAGAGGACCTAATCTAAGCAATTATCTTGTTCATAGCCACTATCGGGAACAAGAATCATCCATTAAACATAAAGAAGGACCAAGGGGATCAACACCATGTGGAGATTGCTCCTTTTGTAAATTTATTCTGAGAGCAGCTTTTCATAAACCCGAGTGATGGCAAAAAATATGAGATAAAACAACTTATAACTTGTAAGACCCAAGGGGTGATTTATGCCGCAATGTGCACCTGCCCCAAATTGTATGTGGGCAAAACCACACAGGAATTAAGGTGATGTATATTTGGTCATCTGAGTGCCATTGAAATAAATAAAGATATGTCAATAGTGCGACATGTAAAATACTTTCATGGTAATAATCCAAGATGACTAAAATTCTGGTGGATTTAAGAAGGAAAAATGGGACCAAGAGGAGTTAACTTGGAGAGCAAATTATTACAAAATGAGGCGAGATGGATATATAGGCTCAATACAAGGATCCCCACAGGCCTCAATGAAGGTTTTTCTTTTTCAACCTTCATATAAATGAATAGGGAGATACTTATGATTGAGAAATTATACAAAAATTTACAAAAAAAATGAATAATTGAGATATAAATATATAGCCAAATAATGTTTCCTGACCATCTAAAAAGTATAAAAAGAAAAAGAAGCAAATTATTAAATTAAAATGAAAAAAATGGATAGGATGATGAACATCATGAATAGTATTAAATATATTAAAATAGGATGGATATAATTTTTTGATGCGGGAAGATATAATAGATACATCTTATGATGGACTAAGAGATATTAGGATGAAATATTAACTAGAAAAAAATCATCAAATATTGGGACAATGTACACTGCAAGATGACTAATTTATGGGAGTGATTAGAATAATTCATTAATAATAATATAACTAACATGATTGCAGTAAATAAGGAAACTTAAAACCACCTCAGCTCCCCTAGCTTAAACCCCCTTAATGACCAGGCCACTTTTTACACTTCTGCACTACACTACTTTCACCGTTTATCGCTCGGTCATGCAACTTACCACCCAAATGAATTTTGCCTCCTTTTCTTCTCACTAATAGAGCTTTCATTTTGTGTATTTCATTGCTGCTGACATTTTAACCTTTTTTTATATTAATCAAAATTTACAGACATTTTTCACTTTCGATTGTAAACTTTTTCAAATAAAACTACATTTCTATATACATTTTTCTCTAAATTTATTGCTCTACATGTCTTTGATAAAAAAAAAAATACAATAAGTGTATATTTATTGGTTTGGGTAAAAGTTATAGCGTTTACAAACTATGATACAAAAATTTGAATTTACGCATTTTGAAGCAGCTCTGACTTTCTGAGCACCTGTCATGTTTCCTGAGGTTCTACAATGCCCAGACAGTAGAAACACCCCACAAATGACCCAATTTCGGAAAGTAGACACCCTAAGGTATTTGATGATGGGCATAGTGAGTTCATGGAAGTTTTTATTTTTTGTCACAAGTTAGCGGAAAATGTTTTCTTTTTCTTTTTTTCTTACAAAGTCTCATATTCCACTAACTTGTGACAAAAAATTTAATTTTACATGAACTCACCATACCCCTCACGGAATACCTTGGGGTGTCTTCTTTCCAAAATGGGGTCACTTGTGGGGTATTTATACTGCCCTGGCATTTTAGGGGCCCTAAAGCGTGAGAAGTAGTTTGGAATCCAAATGCGTAAAAAATGCCCTGTGAAATCGTAAAGATACTCATTAGAATTTGAGCCCCTTTGCGCACTTAGGCTGCAAAAAAGTGTCACACATGTGGTATCGCCGTACTCAGAAGAAGTAGGGCAATGTGTTTTGGGGTGTATTTTTACATATACCCATGCTGGGTATATGACAACTTTGTATTAAATAAATTGGAAAAGTTGTCTTTTAGAGAGATATTTCTCTCACCCAGCATAGGTATATGTAAAAATACACCCCAAAACACATTGCCCTACTTCTCCTGAGTACGGAGATACCACATGTGTGACACTTTTTTGCAGCCAAGGTGCGCAAAGGGGCCCAAATACCTTTTAGGAGGGCATTTTTAGACATTTGGATTCCAGACTTCTTCTCACGCTTTAGGGCCCCTAAAATGCCAGGGCAGTATAAATACCCCACATGTGACCCCAATTTGGAAATAAGACACCCCAAGGTATTCCGTGAGGGGCATGGCGAGTTCCTAGAATATATATTTTTTGGCACAAGTTAGCGGAAAATGATTTTGTAAGAGAAAAAAAAAAAATCATTTTCCGCTAACTTGTGCCCAAAAAAAAATATATTCTAGGAACTCGCCATGCCCCTCACGGAATACCTTGGGGTGTCTTCTTTCCAAAATGGGGTCACTTATGGGGTATTTATACTGCCCTGGCATTTTAGGGGCCCTAAAGCGTGAGAAGAAGTCTGGAATATAAATGTCTAAAAAATTTTACGCATTTGGATTTCGTGAGGGGTATGGTGAGTTCATGTGAGATTTTATTTTTTGTCACAAGTTAGTGGAATATGAGACTTTGTAAGAAAAGACAAAAAAACAAAAAAATCTTCTATGAACTCGCCATGCCCCTCAAAAGAGATCTTTTTATAGCGCCGCAGCGATTTTACTGTGTTTTTGCAGTGATAAGAAAAAAATAAATTTCTGTCACTGCGGTGGGGCGGACTGAACGCAAGTGTGCGCACAAGATCAGGCCTGATCGGGGAAACACTGCGTTTTTTGTAGAGCCTATAAAACATGTCCTATTCTTGTCCGCAATTGCGGACAATAAAAGGCATTTTCTATATAGTGCTGGCAATGTGCGGATCCGCAAAATGCGGAAAGCACATTGGCGGTGTCCGTGTTTTGCGAATCCGCAGTGTCCGTGTTTTGCGGATCCGTGGATCCGTAAAACACATACGGACGTCTGAATGGAGCCTTACAGGGGGGTGATCAATGACAGGTGGGTGACAGGGAGTCTATATGGGGTGATCATTCCCCTGTAAGGCTCCATTCAGACGTCCGTACGTGTTTTGTGGATCTGTGGATCCGCAAAACACATACGGACGTCTGAATGGAGCCTTACAGGGGGTGATCAATGACAAGGGGGTGATCAGGGAGTCTATATGGGGTTATCACCCCCCGTCATTGATCACCCCCCTGTAAGGCTCCATTCAGACGTCCGTATGTGTTTTGCGGATCCGTGGATCCGCAAAACACATACGGACGTCTGAATGGAGCCTTACAGGGGGGTGATAAATGAAAGGGGGGTGATCAGGGAGTCTATATGGGGTGATCACCCCCCTGTAAGGCTCCATTCAGACGTCCGTATGTGTTTTGTGGATCCGTGGATCCGCAAAACACATACGGACGTCTGAATGGAGCCTTAAAGGGGGGTGATCAGGGAGTCTATATGGGGTGATAAGGGGTTAATAAGGGGTTAATAATTGACACTGGGGTGGTGGGTGTAGTGTAGTGGTGTTTGGTGCTACTTACAGAGCTGCCTGCGTCCTATGGTGGTCGATCCAAGCAAAAGGGACCACCAGAGGACCAAGTAGCAGGTATATTAGACGCTGTTAACAAAACAGCGTCTGATTGTACTTTTCAAGGGTTAAAAAAATCGCATCTACAGCCTGACAGCGAATGATCGCCGCTGGCAGGCTGTAAATCCACTCGTTTGCCTCCCGATCCTGTGAACGCGCACTCCTGTGTGCGCGCGTTCACAGGAAATCTCGTGTCTTGCGAGATGACGCGCCGGCGCATCAAGGAGGAACAGATCGACCGCCGCCAGAACGCAATCCTGCGTTAGGTGGTCCGGAGGCAGTTAAAATGAACATGGGTAGATATTTAATAATTTATGAACATCATGGTTATAAATGACTGTAATTACAGTATATCCAAATCTCACATGTGGAGTATTATAAATTACTAGCTGAAGGACCTGGCTTTGCATGTGTATATTTAATCTATTTGATTTAAAGTTTCTGTGTGTCGTTAAACGATATTGGCAGTTTCCCCCATAACAGTGACCTCTACAGCACCCCGCCCCATGTCTGCTTAGTTATGTATCTAATCCTATCCTGTGTGATACTGTCTGCTGAGCTGTGTATCTAATCTTATGTTGTGTGATACTGTCTGCTGAGCTGTGTATCTAATCCTGTCCTGTGTGATACTGTCTGCTGAGCTGTGTATCTAATCCTGTCCTGTGTGATACTGCCTGCTGAGCTGTGTATCTAATCCTATCCTGTGTGATACTGTCTGCTGAGCTGTGTATCTAATCCTATCCTGTGTGATACTGTCTGCTGAGCTGTGTATCTAATCCTGTCCTGTGTGATACTGTCTGCTGAGCTGTGTATCTAATCCTATCCTGTGTGATACTGTCTGCTGAGCTGTGTATCTAATCCTATCCTGTGTGATACTGTCTGCTGAGCTGTGTATCTAATCCTGTCCTGTGTGATACTGTCTGCTGAGCTGTGTATCTAATCTTATGTTGTGTGATACTGTCTGCTGAGCTGTGTATCTAATCCTGTCCTGTGTGATACTGTCTGCTGAGCTGTGTATCTAATCCTGTCCTGTGTGATACTGCCTGCTGAGCTGTGTATCTAATCCTATCCTGTGTGATACTGTCTGCTGAGCTGTGTATCTAATCCTATCCTGTGTGATACTGTCTGCTGAGCTGTGTATCTAATCCTGTCCTGTGTGATACTGTCTGCTGAGCTGTGTATCTAATCCTATCCTGTGTGATACTGTCTGCTGAGCTGTGTATCTAATCCTGTCCTGTGTGATACTGTCTGCTGAGCTGTGTATCTAATCCTATCCTGTGTGATACTGTCTGCTGAGCTGTGTATCTAATCCTATCCTGTGTGATACTGTCTGCTGAGCTGTGTATCTAATCCTGTCCTGTGTGATACTGCCTGCTGAGCTGTGTATCTAATCCTATCCTGTGTGATACTGTCTGCTGAGCTGTGTATCTAATCCTGTCCTGTGTGATACTGTCTGCTGAGCTGTGTATCTAATCCTGTCCTGTGTGATACTGTCTGCTGAGCTGTGTATCTAATCCTATCCTGTGTGATACTGTCTGCTGAGCTGTGTATCTAATCCTATCATGTATCGTACTGTCTGCTGAGCTGTGTATCTAATCCTATCCTGTGTGACACTGCTGCTGAGCTGTGTATCTAATCCTATCCTGTGTGATACCGTATGCTGAGCTGTGTATCTAATCCTGTCCTGTGTGATACTGTCTGCTGAGCTGTGTATCTAATCCTATCCTGTGTGATACTGTCTGCTGAGCTGTGTATCTAATCCTATCCTGTGTGATACTGTCTGCTGAGCTGTGTATCTAATCCTATCCTGTGCGATACTGTCTGCTGAGCTGTGTATCTAATCCCATCATGTGTGATACTGTCTGCTGAGCTGTGTATCTAATCCTATCCTGTGTGATACTGTCTGCTGAGCTGTGTATCTAATCCTATCCTGTGTGATACTGTCTGCTGAGCTGTGTATCTAATCCTATCCTGTGTGTACAGTGTTCATTTTAGGACATGGTCAGATATCATAGGCAAGTATCAAAATAATGCCAATCTGACTCTGACTTCTGCTCTTCATAGGTCAGGGTCAAAGTGAGAATGAGTTATAGATATACTATGTATTTGTCTGCTAAATCACACAACCAAAGAACATCTACTGCTGAGCTTATCGCTCTGTGTCTAGCACATTACAGTGTTATATGAGCGCAGAGCTGGGAGCTCAGTGGTAATGCAATTGCCTCATATCCAGTGTTTCTGTGTTCAAAACTCCTTTCAGCCTCTAGAAGATGTAACATTTTATTAAGCCCTAGATAAGAGGCACATACAAATGATGTGTGATGCTGATATCGGACTTCCTTCACTTGTCAGGGTCACAAAGACTTTTAGATTTACTGTGTTTTTGTTATACTACATCACATAGATGAACAAAAATCTGTGGTAAGACACTCACTTTGCATGTAGTGTTCATGGGTTCAAAAACCCTATCAGGCTTTTAATAAGATTAATATTTAATATTGTATTGAGCTCTAGATCAGAGACAAATTCAAGTGCTGTGTGATGTAAGTAGTCCTTTTTTGTTTTAAGAGTACATGGGCAGCACTATAGTTAAGGGGGCACTAATTTACTATATCTTCATCTATTTCCAGGTGACTGAGTTTTTTTTTTTCAGTTTTTTTGTTTGAAACAGTCACTGTACAATATTTCTTAGGAAGGAGTCTAATTGTCAGATCTGTAAATCACTTTATTGAAATTATTTGTCGGCATCCACCCAAACATAAGCTGCAAAGATATGACCACTCTGGGTCTCACTAGTCCACTGTGGTCAGGCACAGTCCAGCTATCCCAGCAAATACCAGCAGGAGGAGGTGTGGGCGTGTTCTGGAGTAGCTGATGAGGAGACTTGCCAGATTCACTGCCTCTTCACAGCAAACCAAATTATCTTACTATAAGTCTGCTCTCCTCCGCTACCTTACATGGCTTATACATTGATTCACCTCTCTCAAGTGTGTACGCAGTTCCATATTAGCTAGAATTACTGTATTTCTGGGACACCTGAAAGTTGATTAGTCCCTGTATACAGAGCTGTGTCCTGGATTATACATATCTACTGTATATATGTGTATTATACACACTATGTACTATAGCTTCACCACACTGAGATCTGCTCAGAAAGCTGATATACATGTCACTGCTTTATCCGCAGACACAATATATGATCACACAGATTTCAGTACTACAGTAAGTGATAGCTTCTAAGTATAGACCAACCATGTGTAATGTTATAGCTTGGAGGTTACGTTAATGGCTTTGCATGTAGATATCCCAGGTTGAAGTCCCCAGAAAGACATATATGTTTTTTTTCTTTAATAGCATATACTATAATAAATAATGTCATTAACCCGTAGGATACCAGAGCTGTACATGTATGTCGCTGGAAACACGGTCACAAATCCCAGCACCATACAGGTACAGCGCTCTGATCGGGCGGCCACAGGAGCTACTCTTGCCCAATCAGCTGCAGGGATTCGGCAGTCACTGATAGTTGGACCCCTGCTATATGCACCGGCATCGGGGAAAACACTGATGCCGACTCATTAACGCTTGCACTGCCGTGGTCAGCACTGACTGGTGCATGTGTGGTATCCTGCCGGGTGCAGAGTGTCCATCGGGTCCCCGTGCTGCTGTGACATCAGCCTGCTGTTTAGCCCTGTCAGTCAATGGGGGAGGGGTGTGTGTGCAGAGCACAGGGGGTGTTACAGAGCATTGTTCAGAATATTCAGCCCCGCCTCTGAGGGCTCGAATTGTTTATTTGCATATGAAAAAAAACACAGATATCTCTGCAGCTATTTATCATACATAATCAGCATAATGAGCCCTATGTCCGAGTCCTTAAGGACACAGGGCGTACAGGTACACCCTGTGTATTTCCGATCACCGCTGCGCAGCGAGCGGTGATCGGAACGGTGTGCCTGCTGAAGTCATTCAGCAGGCACCCTGTGACAATCCAGAGGGGGGTTCTGTGACCCCCTCGTATCGGCGATCGCTGCTAATCGCAGGTCAATTCAGACCTGCAGTTTGCAGCGTTTCCAGGTTATTCGGGTCTCCGGTGACCCAATGAACCAGAATAGGAGGGTGATCGGTGGTGTAATATACACCACCAATCACCTTCCATAGATCCTGTGAGGTGGCGGTGACAGACTTTTGTGTAAGCAAGGAGAGAGGAGCCCTGTGTCGGTCCCTCTGCATCCCACATGATCCACCGCCATTCTTGGCCCATGAGACCCCATAAAGTGTCATCTGACATATAAACATTTAGGGAGAACTTTAGGTTAGGCAGGGATAGTTAAAAAATTTTTTTTTGTGTGCAGCACCCGGATCTGAGGGTGTCTGGTGTCCACCGCACTCTGTGCGACCCCCGCCCCCCCAGGGGTGCTTCAGCTTGCCCCCCACATATTTTGGGGCTCAAGCGCATTTTTTTTTCGTTTTGTAGGTGCGCTGACTGTGCCCGGCACTCTTAGCTGTAAAAGAGCGTCCGGCCACTGTTAGCGCATCGCCCACCCCACCGCTGCCAGGGACCCTGTGGCCCACACTAGTATCAGCAGCCCTGGGGCTCGTACTAGTTTTCTGGCCCACCAGGTAAGTTCACCTGAGCCCCCTACCAGTGAACTTGGCTGGAGTACCCCAGAGGATTTTAAGCCCTTGATTCCTGACTTTGTTGGCGAACCAGGAATCCAGATTCGCTGAATGTGAATTTTTAAGTTTTATTTTTTTCAGTGACCTACGAATCTGATAGTGGAGCAAATGAACTTGTTCACCCAACAGTTCATTGCTCAACACCCAGGCTCCTTTTTGGCTAGGTCCGGTGGCTGGACTCGGCTGCAGCCGAAATTAGGACTTTTTGGGGCCTCGTGATGCACATGGGCCTAGTCAAAAAACCCAGTGTCAGTCAGTACTGGAGTGGGGACATCCTCTACGAGACCCCACTTTACAGTATGGCCATGACACATTGCCATTTTGAGGTCATTCGGAAATGACTGCATTATGAAGATAATGCAGCATGTCCCCCCCGAGGTGATCCTGTCTATGACTGCCTATACAAAATCAGTCCGGTCATCGATCACTTCGGGGCCTAATTTTTGGAGCCCTATGTACCTGGAAGGGAGGTCGCTGTTGACGAGTCTCTCATTGCTTTCAAAGGGGAGACTCAGTTTCTGCCAGTACATTCCCACTAAGCGGGCATGGTATGGCGTGAAGCTGTACAAACTTTGTGAGAGTACCTCAGGGTACACTTACAAGTTTTGTGTGTACGAGGGGCAAGATTCCCATATTGAACCCCCAGAATGCCCACTCCCACTATGGGTGTTAGCGGGAAACTTGTGTGGGATCTTATGCACCCACTGCTAGATAAGGGTTACCACCTGTACGTGGATAACTTTTATACTAGTATCCCCTTGTTCCAATACCTCGCGGCCAAATCCACGTCCACTTGTGGGACCGTGCGGAAAAGTCAACGAGGCCTCCCTACCCACCCCCTCCAGGTACCTTTTCCCAGGGGTGAGACCTATGCACTTACCAGTGGAAACCTGTTGCTGGTCAGATATAAGGACGAGGGATGTCCTTGTACTGTCCACAATTCACGGTAACGGCATCATCCCTGTCCCTGTGAGAGCATGGCAACTGCTCTACAAACAAATGTGGATGGGGAAATAACTTAAAATAAAATAAAAAACTAAAAATTACAAATTATTAACCTGCAACTCAGAGAAGGAAGTGGATATGGAGTCGGAGGTTGAGGAGGCGGTGAATGTGGTCTTGTAGGTGGAGGCAGCAACCAAAATATTGTGACAAATAAAAAAAGAAAACAAAGAATCATTGCACTTGACTTGAGTACAAGAATGTATATTTGATGGTGGTATAAATGTCTATTATGCACAAGGTACAGACAAGTCTTGTGGGATCCATGCCTGGTTCATTTTAATGAACTTGAGCTTGTCCACATTGGCTGTGGACAGGCGGCTGCGTCTGTCTGTGATGACGCCCCCTGCCGTGCGCCTCCAAGGCATAAAGGGCAAGCTCAGGCCATGTGCCCAATTTGGAGACCCAGAAGTTTAAGGGGGCAGACCCGTCATTCAGTACGTACTGCTCCACCATGTTGATGAAATGCTGCCTCGTGCTAAGAGGTTCCATATCACCTGGTGGTGCTGGTTGTTGTGGCGTGCTGACAAAGCTTTTCCACATGTCGGCCATGCTAACCCTGCCTTCTGAGGTGCTGGCGGTGCCCCAGCTGCGTTGGCGACCTCTTCCTCATCCACTTCCTTCACCTTGTTCACACCCTGCTGTGAACATGGTTCATCCTCCTCCATCTCCTCATCCTCCACCTCCTCATCCTCCAGAACTGTGCCCTGGCTGGACAATTGTGTACCTTGGGTTTGTGGGTGCAGGAACCCACCCTCGGAGCCACTTGTGAAAGACTGTCCGGAAACCCTACAAAATGATCCCTCTTCCCCCTCCTCCTCCTCCTCCTCCTGTGCCACATCCTCTTCCATCATTGCCAGGAGTGTTTTTTTCAAGGAGGCATAGAAGTGGAATGGTAACGCTGAGAATGGCGTTATAGGCACTGGCCATGTTGGTGAAGTACTCAAAACAGCGCAACAAGGAACACACATCTCACATATAGGCCCAGTCATGTGGTGAAGTGGTGCTGTTCCGCGGAGCGACTGACCCATGCGTGCTGCAGCTGAAACTCCACTATTGCCTGCTGCTGCTCGCACAGTCTGTCCAGCATGTGCAAGGTGGAGTTCCACCTTGTGGGCACGTCGCATATGAGGCGGTGAGTGGGAAGGACGAAGTTACGCTGCAGCGCTGACAGGAGAGCAGCAGCGCCGAAAGCACGCACAGACGGCCCGCACTTTATGCAGCAGCTCTGACATGTCGAGGTAATTTTTTAGGAGTCTCTGCACCACCAAATTCAGCACATGCACCAGGCAAGGGATGTGCGTCAAACCGGCTAGTCCCAGAGCTGCTACGAGATTTCACCCCACAAGCCTGTAATTTCACACGTGCTGATGCTGCAAGCCCTGAAAATAGTGTTTTTTGTCGAATAAGTGTGTTTTTCATACCCTAGAAAATGATGAGTGTATTTCTAGCTTAAATTGCACATTGACTAATACAGATGTTGTAAATTGCCCAAAAAGTCTTTTTTTGCTAACAGAATATGAATGCTGTATATATTAAGCTTGAATTTAACACTTGCAGATATGGAAAATACCGTTTTTTGAAAAAAGAAAACAAAAAACAAACTGTGTTTTTCAAACCCCAGAAAATGATGGGTGTATTTCTAGCTTAAATTGCACACTGACTTTTACAGATGTTGTAGATTGCACAACAATTCTTTTTTGCTAACAGAATATGCATGCTGTATATATATTTAACTTGCATTTAACACTTGCAGATCTGGAAAATACTGTTTTTAAAAAAAAAAAAAAAGTGTGTGTTTTTCAAACCCCAGAAAATGATAGGTGTATTTCTAGCTTAAATTGCACACTGACTAATAAAGATGTTGTAGATTGCCAAAAAAGTATTTTTTTGCTAACAGAATATGAATGCTGTATATATTAAACTTGAATTTAACACTTGCAGATCTGGAAATACTGTTTTTTGGAGAAAAAAAAATGTGTGGTTTTCAAACCCCAGAAAATGATGGGTGTATTTCTACCTTAAATTGCACACTGACTAATCCAGATGTTGTAGTTTGCCCCCAAAAAATGGTGATTTGCAATGTCCCAAAAGCTTATATAGAGGCTGGGTCACATGCTGCTCTGGCCAATCACAGCCATGCCATTAGTAGGCATGGCTGTGATGGCCTCTTGGGGCAAGTAGTATGACGCTTGTTGATTGGCTGCTGTGCAGCCTTTCACAAAGCACCAAGAAAGCTCCGAACACCGAACCCGAACTTTTACGAAAATGTTCGGGTCCGGGGTCCAAAAATTCTAAAGTTCGGGTTTGCTCAACCCTAGTACTGATATCTCTGTTAGAAAACAAGGCCTATTCATATCATTACGGTCCATAGATCAACAGTGTGAGAATCATTCAGAGACGCCTAGAGGTATGTCTCTAATTGCTACAAGTGTCAGAATTAATCCTTATAGCTTTGAATTAAAGCTTCTAAGGTCAAATGTATAGAATACATTGTATACAGACTTACATAGTTAACCCTTTATACTATGATGTAAATAGCTTATACAGCAGTGCCACCAAGCTATGAGTAGGTGACATTACAACAGTAGCAAAAGTGCATTCTGGGTAAGGTTTTGATGTCACATTTCTTATCAATGGTCACGCCCATCCGACAATGATTGGACAGCTCCAAACTAGGAAGGTGTGTAAATGATTGTGATCATAAACCACACAAAGAGAGAGAGAGAGAGACAAGTTGATCTCTCTAGAGGGGTCTATCAAGATGAAAGCCATGGTGAGATGCGCTATGATGGACCACCCAGCTTTACTAGAAGCAGAAGTGAGATTCCTACTAGGACTTGGTAAGAGACACAGAGAATGATGTTTAATTTTATAAGACTATTGGATTGAGATGTAGTCTTAGGATATTGTGAGGCTTCATTCTACCTGCAGAAGAATCTAGACTTATAATCTAGCAAAGCATTAAATGATTGCTTATATAAATAAATATATATATTTATATATACATATATATATATATATATATATATATATATATAATATTCTTTGCCAAGCTAAGTGATGGATTCCCACAGGAAATACTTATTTCAATTCCTTCCCATTTAAGATATGGTCTGGCAATGATCCTAGATACCTGTTATTTGTCTTAATAGTCTTACCAAAGTTATATGTGTGAAAATAGTCCAGGATGTGGCAGAAGGATACTTCTAAGTTATATCGTTGGATGGATTTTCCCATATTAAGGTCATGTGATGTAGTTGGTTAGAAGGGGTCGGAATGTATTTTGCATTCCATAATGATGTCTAGGATTAGACATGCCCATCTTGATATCATGAGGTTTTCTCTGAACAGAAGGGATGTATATAACTTATTTTCCTATTTTGATATCCTAACCTAGTAATAGCTTTGTTATAATGTGACAAGTTATTTCCACTCACATGTATTGTTAAGCTTGTAATGCTTTACATTAAAGAATGAATATATTCATTTGCATGTATGATAGTGATTATTAACTTAGGTATGTTTATAATCTTGTAACCAATAAATCTGCAGATTTTTATAATACCTGTGTATTATTGTATAATGCAGAACTACATGTTTATCATTAACGTCATCTCACGTCAAAAGAACTTATTATCTGAGGATATAGTCGGACTCAGATGTGAATTGTATCGATTAGTTTGTCTACAATTCAACAGGTCATAATTTTTAAGAATTTATGACAAATTTTATACATTTTATTTTTTCATGGCTAATTATTTTTATGACCATAATTTATAATTCTTAATTGAATTATTTCCGCCCAACATAAATGGAGGTCCCACCGAGATTATTGATGAGATGACATATTAATGATTAACTGTCATGTATATTGTTGCTGGCATTAGAATGCTACAGCCAGATCACATTTACAACCTTTGGAAGGGCGTGGTCTATACATAGTTAATATTACTGTCCTGGTACTGAAGGGGTTAAGACCATACCAGAACCGCAGATGAGTTGTTGCAGTAAAGTGTTATTACACTAATGCAACCAGCGCATGACATGTAAATCAACTCAGGAGTTGTTTGTCGATGCTAAACACAATTGATATTTTTGTATCGCCAGAAATTAATAGTAAATTGTCCCAAGATAAGGAACAGATTTAGGTCTCATTAGCCTAGGCGGTACAGGGTCCGGTTCTAGTCCTTTGTTTGACTCAGGAACCTTCCTATTAATTCCTGGCCAGTTAACTCACATAGTTGAAGATTTACCCCATATATGTAATGGACTCAGATCACAGTAGTTGATTTTATTGAGGTCCCAGATTACAGGGAGGTTGAGTTTAGTAGCTCAGGGCGTTACAGGATAATAGAGGAACTTTATACATAAAGTCTGACCCGATGTTATCAATAAATATAATCTATTAGAGAACAGTTTTAAACAGGTTAGTGATGTTGATGTAACCCTGTTCTTCTTTTTAATGGAAAAACAGCCTGTTTCAGTTTAATCGTTATTTTCAATTAATTGAATGCTCCCTCTCATTTCTTCTTGTTGCATGTTGAAGCTCTACTTGGAACCTTGTTAAGATCCAACAATGTAAAATAAGATTTTTTGCCTGTTTTTCAAGTGGTCTAAAACTTTTGTATCATAAGCTATGGACATAATGGTTATGAATAAATTACTGTATAGCCGAATCTCACATGTATATATATTTATCCTGATAACTATGTAGCTTCATTAACCCCTTCTACCCCAGGCCAGTTTTCGCCCTCCTGCCCAGGCCATTTTTTGCAAATCTGGCATGTGTCACTGTGGTAATAACTTTGAAACACTTTTATTTATCCAAGCCATTCTGAGATTGTTTTCTCGTGACACATTTTACTTCATGACAGTCATAAATTTGAGTCAATATATTTCACCTTTATTTATGAAAAAATCCCAAATTAACCACAAATTTTGAAAGATTTGCAATTTAAAAAATTTCTATTTCTTTGCTTTTAAAACAGAAAGTGATACCTCAAAAAATATTTATTACTTAACATTCCCTATATGTCTACTTTGTTTGCATCATTTTGTAAATGTCATTTTATTTTTTTGGGACGTTAGAAGGCTTAGAATTTTAGAAGCAATTAAAAAAAAAAATTAAGAAAATTTCCAAAACCGACTTTTTAAGGACCAGTTCAGGTCTGAAGTCACTTTGTGGGGCTTACATAATAGAAACCCCCATACATGACCCCATTGTAGAAACTACACCCCTGAAGATACTTAAAACTGATTTTATAAAGTTTGTTGACCCTTTAGGTGTTTCAGAAGAATTAAAGAAAATAAAGATAAAATTTCTAAATTTCACTTTTTGGGCAGATTTTCTATTTTAATCATTTTTTTATTTAACACATTGAGGGTTAACAGCCAAACAAAACTCAACAGATATTACCCTGATTTTGATGTTTACAGAAACACCCCACATGTGATTGTAAACTGATCAAAGGGCACACGGCAGGTCGCAGAAGGAAAGGAGCACTGCAAAGTTTATGGAAGGCAGATTTTGCTTGACTGGTTTTTAGACACCATGTCCCATTTGAAGCCCCCCTGATGCACCCTTCCAGTAGAAACTCCCAAAAGTGACCCCACTTTGGAATCTAGGGGATAAGGTGACAGTTTTATTGGTCCTATTTTGGGGTATATATGCAACATACTAACATAGTAACATAGTATATAATGCCGAAAAAAGACCAGCCAGTTCGGCCTGTTAACCTGCAAGTTGATCCAGAGGAAGGCAAAACATAAACTTGTGAGGTACAAGCCAATTTTCCCCACTTAAGGAGGGAAAAATTCCTTCCTGACTCCAATCAGGCATCAGAATAACGACCCCTCTCTAGTAGCTATAGCAGGTAATATTATTACGCTCCAGAAATACATCCAGGCCCCTCTTGAATTCCTTTATTGTACTCACCATCACCACCTCCTCAGGCAGAGAGCTCCATAGTCTCACTGCTTTTACCGTAAAGAATCCTCTTCTATGTTTGTGTACAAACCTTCTTTCCTCCAGACGCAGAGGATGTCCCCTCGTCACAGTCACAGTCCTGGGGATACATAGATGATGGGAGAGATCTCTGTACTGACCCCTGATATATTTATACATAGTAATTAGATCTCCCCTCAGTCGTCTTTTTTATAAAGTGCATAACCAAAATTTTGATAATCTTTCAGGGTACTGTAGTTGCCCCATTCCAGTTATTACTTTAGTTGCCCTCCTCTGAACCCTCTCCAGCTCTGCTATGTCTGCCTTGTTCACAGGAGCCCAGAACTATACACAGTCCTCCATGTGTGGTCTGACTAGTGATTTGTAAAGTGGTAGGACTATGTTCTCATCACGGGCATCTATGCCCCTTTTGATGCAACCCATTATCTTATTGGCCTTGGCAGCAGCTGCCTGACACTGGTTTCTACAGCTTAGTTTGCTGTTTATTAAAATTCCTAGGTCCTTTTCCATGTCAGTGTTACCCATAATTTTACCATTTAGTATGTATGGGTGACATGTATTATTCCTTCCCATGTGCATAACCTTACAATTGTCAGTGTTAAACCTCATCTGTCACTTCTCTGCCCAAGCCTCTAATCTATCCAGATCCCTCTGTAGCAATATACTGTCCTCTTTAGTGTTAATTACTTTACACAGTTTACAGGGAGTGCAGAATTATTAGGCAAGTTGTATTTTTGAGGATTAATTTTATTATTGAACAACAACCATGTTCTCAATGAACCCAAAAAACTCATTAATATCAAAGCTGAATATTTTTGGAAGTAGTTTTTAGTTTGTTTTTAGTTTTAGCTATTTTAGGGGGATATCTGGGTGTGCAGGTGACTATTACTGTGCATAATTATTAGGCAACTTAACAAAAAACAAATATATACCCATTTCAATTATTTATTTTTACCAGTGAAACCAATATAACATCTCAACATTCACAAATATACATTTCTGACATTCAAAAACAAAACAAAAACAAATCAGTGACCAATATAGCCACCTTTCTTTGCAAGGACACTCAAAAGCCTGCCATCCATGGATTCTGTCAGTGTTTTGATCTGTTCACCATCAACATTGCGTGCAGCAGCAACCACAGCCTCCCAGACACTGTTCAGAGAGGTGTACTGTTTTCCCTCCTTGTAAATCTCACATTTGATGATGGACCACAGGTTCTCAATGGGGTTCAGATCAGGTGAACAAGGAGGCCATGTCATTAGATTTTCTTCTTTTATACCCTTTCTTGCCAGCCACGCTGTGGAGTACTTGGACGCGTGTGATGGAGCATTGTCCTGCATGAAAATCATGTTTTTCTTGAAGGATGCAGACTTCTTCCTGTACCACTGCTTGAAGAAGGTGTCTTCCAGAAACTGGCAGTAGGACTGGGAGTTGAGCTTGACTCCATCCTCAACCCGAAAAGGCCCCACAAGCTCATCTTTGATGATACCCGCCCAAACCAGTACTCCACCTCCACCTTGCTGGCGTCTGAGTCGGACTGGAGCTCTCTGCCCTTTACCAATCCAGCCATGGGCCCATCCATCTGGCCCATCAAGACTCACTCTCATTTCATCAGTCCATAAAACCTTAGAAAAATCAGTCTTGAGATATTTCTTGGCCCAGTCTTGACGTTTCAGCTTGTGTGTCTTGTTCAGTGGTGGTCGTCTTTCAGCCTTTCTTACCTTGGCCATGTCTCTGAGTATTGCACACCTTGTGCTTTTGGGCACTCCAGTGATGTTGCAGCTCTGAAATATGGCCAAACTGGTGGCAAGTGGCATCTTGGCAGCTGCACGCTTGACTTTTCTCAGTTCATGGGCAGTTATTTTGCGCCTTGGTTTTTCCACACGCTTCTTGCGACCCTGTTGACTATTTTGAATGAAACGCTTGATTGTTCGATGATCACGCTTCAGAAGCTTTGCAATTTTAAGAGTGCTGCATCCCTCTGCATAATATCTCACTATTTTTGACTTTTCTGAGCCTGTCAAGTCCTTCTTTTGACCCATTTTGCCAAAGGAAAGGAAGTTGCCTAATAATTATGCACACCTGATATAGGGTGTTGATGTCATTAGACCACACCCCTTCTCATTACAGAGATGCACATCACCTAATATGCTTAATTGGTAGTAGGCTTTCGAGCCTATACAGCTTGGAGTAAGACAACATGCATAAAGAGGATGATGTGGTCAAAATACTCATTTGCCTAATAATTCTGCACTCCCTGTAGTGCCATCTGCAAAAATTTATATTTTACTGTGCCAGCCTTCTACAAGATCATTAATGAATATATTGAAGAGAATAGGGCCCAATACTGACCCCTGAGGTACCCCACTAGTGACAGTGACCCAATCTGAGTGTGTATTATTAATACCCACCCTCTGTTTTCTATCATTGAGCCAGTTACTTACCTACATACAGACGTTTTCTCCCAGTCCGGGACATTCTTATTTTATATACTAACCTTTTATGTGGTACAGTGTCAAATGCTTTGGAGAAGTCCAGATACATGATATTCATTGATTCGCCGCTGTCAAGTCTAGAACTTACCTCCTCATAGAAACTGATAAAATTAGTTTGACATGACCGATCCCTCATGAAGCCATGCTGATGTGATGTTATTTGTTTATTTTCATTGAGATCCTCCAAGATAGCATCTCTTAGAAAACCTTCAAACAGTTTACCCACAACAGATGTTAAACTTACCGGCCTATAGTTTCCGTGGTCTGTTTTTGCACCCTTTTTGAATATTGGCACCACATTTGTATGCACGAATACTGTGGAACACTCCCTGTCAATATAGAGTCTGTAAATATCAGAAATAAGGGTCTGGCTATGACATTACTTAATTCTCTTAGGATAGGGGGGTGTATGCCATCTGGCCCTGGTGATTTGTCTATTTTAATCATTTTAAGTTGCTGTTGTACTTCTTTCTGGGTCAGACAGGACACTTTTTATGGGGAATTTATGGGGAGTTTATTTTCCTTAGTGAATACAGTGGAGAAAATAATAGCTTTGTTTTCTCCTCATCGCTCTCTGTAACTCCCCCCTCATTGCTCTGTAGAGGGCCGACACCTTCAGATTTATACTTTTTACCATTTATATAATTGAAGAACATTTTAGGGTTAGTTTTGCTTTCTTTGGCAATTAATCTCTCGGTCTCTAGTTTGGTGGCTTTTGTTTTAGTTTTACATATTCAATTTTTTTCCGTATAGTTTTTTAGTGCCTTTTTTGAGGACTTTTTGAGGACTTTGTCCTAGTTTGTTAGGCATATGGCCTCTCTCAGTTGGCTAAAGTTTGCTTTTTTAAAGTTTGGTATTTTTGTTCCTCCCTGTAGAAACGCTCGTTTGAAGGATAATTGGAAGGTTATAATATTTATGGTCACTATTTCCCAGGTGTCCCCCAACCTGCACATCTGTTGTTCTGTCAGGTCTATTCGTTAATACTAAGTCCAGTATGGCTGTCCTTCTAGTCAGGTCCTGAACCAGTTGGGAAAGATAATTGTCTTTGGCTATTGCCAAGAACCTGTTTCCTTTGAGATGTACAGCTTTCGGTTTCCCAGTCTATATCTGGGTGTTTTAAGTCCCCCATAATAACCACCTCATTATAATTTGCTATCTCGTTTAGTAGTAGATTTTCTGTGGACTCTGTTATATTAGGTGGTTTATAATAAACTCCTATTAGTAATTTATTATTATTTTTGCCTCCATGTAATTCTACCCACAGTGACTCCATGTGTTCATTTCCCTCACTTATATCTTCGTGGAGTGTGAGCTTTAGACAGAACTTTACATAAAGGCAGACCCCTCCTCTTCTCCGGTTTTGACGATGCTTTCTAAACAGACTGTAACCTTTTACATTAATTGCCCAGTCATAGCTATCATCCAGCCGTGTCTCAGTTATTCCCACTATGTCATAGTCCTCCTCGCACATCACTAATTCCAGTTCACCAGTTTTATTAGTCAGACTTCTGGTATTAGTATACATGCAATTAAGAGGTTTATGTATATTTTTTACCCTACACCTTTCTTTCTGAACTGTTATAGTCCCTCCTTCCATTCCTCCCCCAGTCCCACTACCTTGCCCCGGTCTCTATCTGCACTATCTTCCCATCCAATAATATAATTATCCTCCCCCCAGTCCCTAGTTTAAACACTCCTCCAACCTTTTAGCCATCTTTCCCCCCAATACAGCTGCCCCTTCCCCATTGAGGTGCAGCCCATCCCTATGATAGAGCCTGTAGCTGACAGAGAAGTCGCCCAGTTCTCCAGGAACCCAAGCCCCTCCTTCCTACACCAGTTCTTGAGCCACTTGTTAACCTCCCTAATTTCCCGCTACCTTTCTTGTGTGGTTCGTGGTACAGGCAGTATTTCGGAAAACACTACCTTTGAGGTCCTTGCCCTAAGCTTTTGACTTAAATCCCTAAAATCATTTTTAAGGACTCTCCACTTTCCTCTAACTTTGTCATTGGTTCCAATAAGGACCATGACCGGTGGGTCTTCTCCAGCCCCTCCCAGTAATCTGTCATATGATTTTTATTCACTCTATAATATGTTTTTTCTGAGACAAGGTAACCAAAAAATAGCTGTTTTGGCACTGTTTTTATTTTTTATTTTTTACGACGTTCATCTGACAGGTTAGATATTGCGCTATTTTTATTTGTTACGGATGCGATGATATCAAATATGTCTACTTTCATTGTTTTAGCTTTGCATAATAAAGCATTTTTGGAAAAAAACTTTTATTGTGTCTCCATTTTCCATTTTTTTTATTTTTCTGCCAATAGTCTTGTGCAGGGGCTTGTTTTTTGCAGGAAGAGTTCACGTTTTTATTGCTACCATTTTTGAGTACATATGATTTTTTTATAATTCATTATTACACTTTGTGAGGCTGGGTGACCAAAAAAATAGTTATGGGGTTAGGTCACATGATATTTTTATAGAGCAAGTCATTACGGATGTGGCAATTCCTAATATGTATACTATTTCTTATTTATTAAAGCTTTACACAATAATAGCATTTTTGAACAAAAAAATTATGTATTAGTGTCTCCATAGTCTGAGAGCCACAGTTTATTTTTATTTTTTGACCGATTGTCTTAGGTAAGGGCTCCTTTTTTGCGGGGTGAGATGACGGTTTGATTGGTACTATTTTTGGGGGATAATACATCTTTTTGATCGCTTGGTGTTGCACTTTAAATGTTGTTAGGTGACCAAAAATAGCTTTTTTTGGCACTGTTTTTATTTTATTTTGTGATTTTTATGCAACTGGTTGTTACGGACGCGACGATAACTAATATGTATACTTTTTTATTTATTTCACTTTAACACAATAATTGCATTTTTGAAACAAAAGAAATTATGTTTTAGGGTCTCCATGTTCTAAGAGCTGTAGTTTATTTATTTTTTGGGCGAATATCTTAGGTAGGGGCTCTTTTTTTGCGGGATGAAGTGATGGTTTTATTGGTCTTATGTGCATGCAAATATGCAGATTAAGGGGGGAAAAAAGCTTTCTCTAATGTTAAACACAAGTTGTCAACCTACGATGAGATTATTCCCCAAACACCAACATTTAAAATAGTTAAGACTAGTATTTCTGGTCTGTTCAGATTTAGGCCCCTTTCAAATAAGCAAGTTCCACGCACTGGCCTCGCAGCGTGCGTCAGTGAGAGCTCCCGTCCTGACCTCCCAGCACTTACAGGGTCCCATAACACTATATTGATTTAGGATGCTATGTAACCCTTACAGTTCTGGAATGTATTGGATAACACTGACAGCATGGAGCAAAGAACTCTGGGAACAAGGGATCACCCACAATGCTGTACAAGCCGATGTCAGTGGATTAACCCCTTCTATGCCGCAATCAGTGCTGACCGCGGCATAGAAGGGATTTGCGGTGGGTGAGCGAGCACATCGGGTCCCCACGCTGCTGTGGCGGGGACCCTATGGATGAGAAGGCTGCCCAATGCCTTGCACGGCATAGGGACCTGCCTTCTATTGGTGAAAAAAATATACATATTAGGTATCGCCGCATCCATAACAACCAGTTCTCAAAAAATATCACATGACTTAACCCCTCAGGTGAACACAGTAAAAAAAAAAAACTGTGCCTAAAAAAGCAATTTTTTGGTTACCTTACATCACAAATATTGCAACACCAAGCGATCATTATAGCAATGCGCCGCACAGACCTGTGACGAGTTATAAGAAGGAGGAGCGCCCGGCGGCCCCAGCGCATTTAAGTATGCTGCAGAGTAACTGACCATGGCAGCCAGGACTTCAGTAGCATCCTGGCTGCCATGGTAACCAATCGGAGCCCCAGCATTACACTGCTGGGACTCCGATCGGAACTGCCGCTGCCACCAATGAGGGGGGCCCTATTGCACCACCACTCGCACCGCCACTTGAATTTATTTATTTTTTAATCCTCAGCCAGCAGCCCGGGCCCCCAGTGGCTTAGGGCTCTATAGCCATTGCTATGGCGATCCCTACGCCACTGAATTGGATGGCCCACTCCTCCTCATTTGCAGCAGGATGAAATGGAGGTGGCTTTGGAGTCTGACACTGTGCTGTGGAGACAGCATTCCTCCTCTTTGCAGCCCCAGAGAAGCCTTTCAGTAGAGTACTTTGCCTTCACTGACCCTTTCTTTTTGCTAAGAATTTGCAACAAAACCCCACCAAGCCCTTTGGCAGACAGTCAAGTGAGTCTCCAACGATTGTGTGAGAGCAGTCACTATTTAAACAACCTCCACAGTCCACACCTCCACAGATAGGAAGCTGAACCATTCCAGCCTAGATATACTAAACTGTAACTAGTTCCTTACCAACGTGTTGCTGCCACCTGCTGGTCAACCTGGAAAATTACAACAATAATTGTATTTAATACAGTGTTTAAATGCACAGTTGTGAATACATTAGCAAAATCATATCAGATGACAAGGCAAAGGCTCTTAGAAGATAGTAGCAGGGTAGAGGCGCGTAGTAACACAACTCTGGGGTGTTACACAGACACAAGGTTACACAGGAAAGAGACTGGAGTGTGTTTTAGATGCCACAAACATGGGCACATAAAGAAAGACGGTACTATATGGAAAGCAGAGAAAATGAGAAAGCGTCCCTCTCAACTCAGGGGCAACCAGTCACATGATGAGTGACAGAAGTTTTTTCACAAAACATGATCTGAATCACAAAGAAACAATTTTCCTTGCAGATGGAGGTAAAATACATGCAGAAGGATATGGGCATGGAACTCTTGTGTGCCCTGATGATGCGGGACACAATTTAGCCATACCAGTGAGAGATTTGCTTTATGTTCCTGATCTAGAAGGAGGACTCTTATCTGTGAAGCATCTAAGAGCCAGAGGACTCACTGTAAAATTCCAAGGTGAGAAGTGTTATATCCTGGACAGCAAACAGACAATAGCAAGTGCCAAGCTAGATGATCACCTGCATCACCTCAACACGGTGAAGGAAAAGGTGAGACTATGTACACATAAGAGCAATGACTATATACACATGTGGCACATACGCCTCGGTCACAGACACTAAAGTGGGGAAAATTGGCTTCTACCTCACAGTTATTTTTTGACTTCCTCTGGATCAACTTGCAGGATAAGAGGCTGAACTGGATGGGCAGATGTATTTTTTCAGCCTTATGCACTATGTTACTAGCTGTGAGAAGGCCGTGGCGCTCACGGGATCACTCAAACAGCTGACCGAATACTGAAGAACTATCCAGAGGTAGGTCATCAGTTAAAAAAAATCACAGAAAACCCCTTCAAAGGTATTAAAGACAACTTACTGAATCTTTTCCCATAAAACTATATATCAATCTGCTCAGCTCCGCCAACTCTGTAACGTGCTGCTTGTAGCGTACAATGCATTTTCATGGTGATGGATGCCCTTTAAGGGGTAAAACTTCAACATATGAACCCTTTCAAGGTAGTGTAGGAAAGTGCAGGGGGCCTTCATTGACAGAAGACATGTGTCACCAAGGTTCCTGGCCTCGGTGAGGTAAGAGACGGTAATTTTAAGTGTCAGCAGCAGTTAGTGCTGACTGACACTTTTGGTTATTTAGTGTGGCTGTAAAGCCGATCCGGGCCAGCTCTTACTGGGAGCAGCCAAAGTGCAGGGTGGGTGGCTGTTCACCACATTCCAGGCTGGGTTTTGATTAGGGATATAAAACCCAGCCAGCAGTCTCAGCTCGTGTGGATTATCCTCCATCTGACAGTCTCTGTGTTGGGGCCTGAGAGTTTGGGCCGTGATTAAGGCCTGCTATCTTGTTTGGATGAAAGCACGTGGACTTCTTTTTCACCCAAGGACTTGTGTGTTGCTGTCTGGTCCGAACAAACACCAGAATCAAGGTGACAGTTTTTTCTTTAAAACTGACTTTTTGTTGTCACTTTCCTTATGTGTGAATAAAACTCTGAACTGTTTAACTGTTAAAGATGTTGTCGTTGCCTTTGTACTGTGCCCGCCGCCTGTCTACCAGAGCAAATCCCCAGAGTGGGTAAACTCTTAAGGGATCTTTGAGCGTCATTAGTCTGTGTACACACGGTACATGTGATGACTGGGTGATGTTTGCTTTTTGTGATCTTTTCCACAGTTTATCTTGTTCCTCCACATGTGATGATCATGAGTAGTTCTTGATATGTTGACTATCTGCTATTAGTAACGGCTGTTTCACACAAGTGAGTCCATTGCTGGAATCACGCTCCGTCTGTGAGTGTGATCCTCCGCTCTGGACTTGCAGCAGCGCACGGCATTATCATGATTTATAATGCTGTGTGTCTCTGCTTGACCTTATTTCTACAGAATCATACTGACAGCTTTATATCATTATGATTCTGTAGAAAAAGGTCAAGCAGAGACACATAGCATTATAAATCATGATAATGCCGTGCGCTGCTGCAAGTCCAGAGTGGAGGATCACACTCACAGATGTAGCAGGGGTAGCGCACACACTTTTAACTCAATTTTTTTAAATTCATTGCGTTATCTTGAAATAAAAGCCATCGAAAAGCAATTGCTTAACGCATTTAGTTGCATTTAGTTTAGATAACATGTCCCACAAAGCACGTGTGTTAACCCTGCTACATCTGTAAATCTCTTTTATCTTATAGACTTTTCATGTCTTTGACCAATGCACAATAAGCTGAAGATTTTTATTATTGTGGAGCTGAAGGCCCCAGTTTGTCTTTGATATTTGCAACGTGCCGGTCCGCAGGGGAGGACACGTGAGGTTCACGGTGGGCCGACAGGTGCAACAGTTCATCGGTTACTCACGGTTAGCAGACGCCTCCCTGGATCGGCAGTGCAGTGAAGGGGAGAACAGCACTTGATTCTCCGGGGCACACTCTATTACAGGGGACACCGGCCAGGTGGTGATCGAGGCGCCCTTGATGGTGATTGGGTTTCTGAGTGCTTGTGCGGCTGGGCCCCTGACTTAGGTAATGTCGTAACACCAGCACCTTGGTGGTGCAAAATTATGAGAGTGGTTGTAGTATGGAGATAGAAGACTGAGGCCAGGATCTTGATAACAGTTTACATCCAGTTATAAACAGTCTCTTATGACCGTGCAGGTTGGATGTGGCAAATCCCAGTAACAGGGAAAAAAAGTTATATATATATATAAAGACGTGCAATATAATAATTAATTTGATTGATGAGAAATAAATAAAGTGACATATAATGTATAATATAAAAACACTGAAGGTATCCTAAATTCATATACTATAATCTAAAAAAACATTAAGCGTCCAAAAGTGACTAGTGCTTTTCTTTACAGAAGGATCCCTCCCTACTAGGGAGGACAGGAAAATGTCCAACCGGTTTAGTGACCCCTCTGCAACAATCTGGGGCAAGAGAACTCCACGAAAAGTCAGCACAAAGCACAGTCATAGTAAAGACCATCCACCCAGCCCTCCAGAACACACCACGAGCAGGTAAATACTAAAAAGAAAAAAGAGGGGAAAAGAAAGAACGGGAAGACAATCAATTTTAAAAGCATATGGAATTTAAAACAATAAAAACAAGGGACTAGTATGCGCAAAGAGCAGAACCCAAAGAATGCGTGTCCAAAACACCTATTATGCAGTATAGATATGGAACAAGGGACATGTCTTCATTAAATCTCCTTCTGTGCCAGTATTTTCTTCCATTTACCACCACGTGCTGTGATATAGACACGGTCAATGCCTCTGACCCGAAACTTGGTACTGTCGCAGTTGTGAAATTGCTTGAAGGGCCTAGGGATGGGTTAAGCCAAGGTTAAAACTTCCTCCTCCTTAGCTGCTTTTATACCTAGGACGTGTTCCCGTGTGCGTCTCTTCAATTCCCTTGTAGTTATGCCAATGTATACGCATCGGCATGGGCAGGTTGCCAAGTAAATCACCCCTAAGGTGTTGCACATGATGTTATTAGTGACAGTGTACTGTCTGTCGCTCTTGATGGGATTACAGAAGTGTGAGGCCCTGTCGATGGTAGGACAGGCCACACATTTCCCACTTCTCTATGGGTAAGGGCCAGAATGGTAGCTTTGGAACAAAAGGTCTTTTAGATTTTTAGTACGCCTATATGTAATCAAAGGGCAAGAGGAGAGAGTCTTGGTCAGAATGGGATCTAGATGTAATACTCAGGCGCCACTGGGGATTATACGACGTGATAAAGTGTACTTTATCATCTTGTTTCTGATTTTGATGTTTCTGACGGTACACTAGTAGTTCATCTCTTTTTGCCACCTTGGCCTTATTATATCCTTTTTTTCTTAAAATTTACCATTTTTATTGTTTTTCATTTTCATAGGATAAGCATTGTCAAGTACATAACATGAAAAGTTTTATACAGAATAAATGCCAGGAAGTAACAATCATAGGTAAAAATAGCATTTGAATAGCATTTGAAAATGAAAAAGAAGGCTTACAAGTAGAGTTGAGCGAACACCTGGATGTTCGGGTTCGAGAAGTTCGGCCGAACTTCCCGAAAATGTTCGGGTTCGGGATCCGAACCCAATCCGAACTTCGTCCCGAACCCCATTGAAGTCAATAGGGACCCGAACTTTTCGGCACTAAAAAGGCTGTAAAACAGCCCAGGAAAGAGCTAGAGGGCTGCAAAAGGCAGCAACATGTAGGTAAATCCCCTGCAAACAAATGTGAATAGGGAAATGAATTAAAATAAAAATTAAATAAATAGAAATTAACCAAAATCAATTGGAGAGAGGTCCCATAGCAGAGAATCAGGCTTCCCGTCAGCCACCACTGTAAGAGTCCATTCTCAGATATTTAGGCCCCGGCACCCAGGCAGAGGAGAGAGGTCCCGTAACAGACAATCTGGCTTCATGTCAGCAGAGAATCAGTCTGCATTTCATAGCAGAGAATCAGGCTTCACGTCACCCACCACTGTAACAGTCCATTGTCAGATATTTAGGCCCAGCACCCAGGCAGAGGAGAGAGGTCCCGTAACAGAGGATCTGGCTTCATGTCAGCAGAGAATTAGTCTGCATGTCATAACAGAGAATCAGGCTTCACGTCACCCACCACTGTAAGAGTCCATTTTCATAAATTTAGGCCCAGCACCCAGGCAGAGGAGAGAGGTCCCGTAACAGACAATCTGGCTTCATGTCAGCAGAGAATCAGGCTTCACGTCACCCACCACTGTAAGAGTCCAGTTTCATAAATTTAGGCCCAGGCACCCAGGCAGAGGAGAGAGGTCCCGTAACAGAGAATCTGTCTTCATGTCAGCAGAGAATCAGGCTTCACGTCAGCCACCACTGTAACAGTCCATTGTCAGATATTTAGGCCCAGCACCCAGGCAGAGGAGAGAGGTCCCGTAACAGAGGATCTGGCTTCATGTCAGCAGAGAATCAGTCTGCATGTCATAGCAGAGAATCAGGCTTCACGTCACCTAACATTGGAACAGTCCATTGGCATATATTTAGGCCCCGGCACCCAGACAGAGGAGAGGTTCATTCAACTTTGGGTAGCCTCGCAATATAATGGTAAAATGAAAATAAAAATAGGATTGAATGAGGAAGTGCCCTGGAGTCCAATAATATATGGTTAAGGGGAGGTAGTTAATGTCTAATCTGGACAAGGGATGGACAGGTCCTGTGGGATCCATGCCTGGTTAATTTTTATGAACGTCAGCTTGTCCACATTGGCTGTAGACAGGCGGCTGCGTTTGTCTGTAATGATGCCCCCTGCCGTGCTGAATACACGTTCAGACAAAACGTTGGCCGCCAGACAGGCCAGCACCTCCAAGGCATAAAAGGCTAGCTCTGGCCACGTGGACAATTTAGAGACCCAGAAGTTGAATGGGGCCGAACCATCATTCAGTACGTGGAGGGGTGTGCACACGTACTGTTCCACCATGTTAGTGAAATGTTGCCTCCTGCTAACACGTTGCGTATCAGGTGGTGGTGCAGTTAGCTGTGGCGTGTTGACAAAAGTTTTCCACATCTCTGCCATGCTAACCCTGCCCTCAGAGGAGCTGGCCGTGACACAGCTGCCTTGGCGACCTCTTGCTCCTCCTCTGCCTTGGCCTTGGGCATCCATTTGTTCCCCTGTGACATTTGGGAATGCTCTCAGTAGCGCGTCTACCAACGTGCGCTTGTACTCACGCATCTTCCTATCACGCTCCAGTGCAGGAAGTAAGGTGGGCACATTGTCTTTGTAGCGTGGATCCAGCAGGGTGGCAACCCAGTAGTCCGCACAGGTTAAAATGTGGGCAACTCTGCTGTCGTTGCACAGGCACTGCAGCATGTAGTCGCTCATGTGTGCCAGGCTGCCCAGGGGTAAGGACAAGCTGTCCTCTGTGGGAGGCGTATCGTCATCGTCCTGCCTTTCCCCCCAGCCACGCACCAGTGATGGACCCGAGCTGCGTTGGGTGCCACCCCGCTGTGACCATGCTTCATCCTCATCCTCCTCCACCTCATCCTCGTCCTCCAGTAGTGGGCCCTGGCTGGCAACATTTGTACCTGGCCTCTGCTGTTGCCAAAAACCTCCCTCTGAGTCACTTCGAAGAGACTGGCCTGAAAGTGCTAAAAATGACCCCTCTTCCTCCTCCTCCTCCTCCTGGGCCACCTCCTCTTCCATCATCGCCCTAAGTGTTTTCTCAAGGAGACATAGAAGTGGTATTGTAACGCTGATAACGGCAAGGTGGAGTTCCACCTGGTGGGCACGTCGCATATGAGGCGGTGAGCGGGAAGGCCGAAGTTACGCTGTAGCGCAGACAGGCGAGCAGCAGCAGGATGTGAACACCGGAAGCGCGAACAGACAGCCCGCACTTTATGCAGTAGCTCTGACATGTCGGGGTAGTTGTGAATGAACTTCTGCACCACCAAATTCAGCACATGCGCCAAGAAAGGGATGTGCGTAAAATTGGCTAGTCCCAGAGCTGCAACGAGATTTCGCCCATTATCACACACCACCAGGCCGGGCTTGAGGCTCACCGGCAGCAACCACTCGTCGGTCTGTTGTTCTATACCCCGCCACAACTCCTGTGCGGTGTGGGGCCTGTCCCCCAAACATATGAGTTTCAGAATGGCCTGCTGACGTTTACCCCGGGCTGTGCTGAAGTTGGTGGTGAAGGTGTGTGGCTGACTAGATGAGCAGGTGGAAGAAGAGGAGGAGGAAGTCGAGTAGGAGGAGGTGGCAACAGGAGGCAAAGAATGTTGCCCTGCGATCCTGCAAGCGACATGAGCTGTTTGAAGCTGTCCACCAGCCTAAATGACAGCATTTCATAGGCCAGTAAAGTTTAGAAATGCTGGCATTCAGGGCCAGGGATCGAGGGTGGCTAGGTGGGAATTTACGCTTTCTCTCAAATGTTTGTGAGATGGAGAGCTGAACGCTGCCGTGTGACATGGTTGAGATGCTTGGTGACGGAGGTGGTGGTGGTGTTGGTGGTACATCCCCTGTTTGCAGGGCGGCAGGTGCCAACGTTCCTCCAGAGGCGGAGGAAGAGGCCGAGGCGGCAGCAGCAGAAGAGGTAGGAGGAGGAGCCTGAGTGACTTCCTTGGTTTTAAGGTGTTTATTCCACTGCAGTTCATGCTTTGCATGCAGGTGCCTGGTCATGCAGGTTGTGCTAAGGTTCAGAACGTTAATGCCTCGCTTCAGGCTCTGATGGCACAGCGTGCAAACCACTCGGGTCTTGTCGTCAGCACATTGTTTGAAGAAGTGCCATGCCAGGGAACTCCTTGAAGCTGCCTTTGGGGTGCTCGGTCCAAGATGGCGGCGGTCAGTAGCAGGCGGAGTCTCTTGGCGGCGGGTGTTCTGCTTTTGCCTACTGCTCCCTCTTTTGCTACACTGTTGGCTCGGTCTCACCACTGCCTCTTCCTCCGAACTGTGAAAGTCAGTGGCACGACCTTCATTCCATGTGGGGTCTAGGACCTCATCGTCACCTGCATCGTCTTCCACCCAGTCTTGATCCCTGACCTCCTGTTCAGTCTGCACACTGCAGAAAGACGCAGCAGTTGGCACCTGTGTTTCGTCATCATCAGAGACATGCTGAAGTGGTATTCCCATGTCCTCATCATCAGGAAACATAAGTGGTTGTGCGTCAGTGCAGTTTATGTCTTCCACCGCTGGGGAAGGGCTAGGTGGATGCCCTTGGGAAACCCTGCCAGCAGAGTCTTCAAACAGCATAAGAGACTGCTGCATAACTTGAGGCTGAGACAGTTTCCCTGATATGCATGGGGGTGATGTGACAGACTGATGGGCTTGGTTTTCAGGCGCCATCTGTGCGCTTTCTGCAGAAGAGGTGGGAGATAATGGGTGGGAGATAATGTGAACGTTATAGATGCACTGTCGGCCACCCAATTGACTAAAGCCTGTACCTGCTCAGGCCTTACCATCCTTAGAACGGCATTGGGCCCCACCAAATATCGCTGTAAATTCTGGCGGCTATTGGGAACTGAGGTAGTTGGTACACTAGGAAGTGTGGATGTGGCAGAACGGCCACGTCCTCTCCCAGCTCCAGAGGGTCCACTAACACCACCACGACCATGTCCACGTCCGCGTCCCTTACTAGATGTTTGCCTCATTGTTATGGTTCACCACAACAACAAAAATATTATTTGGCCCAATGTATTGTATTCAAATTCAGCGGGATATAAATTTGAGGCCTAGTATTTAGGCGCTGGGTGACCGGTATGGATTTACTGACAGAATTAGACTTGGAAATGCACAGTAGCGTGTGTGTGAAGTTATTCTGAATGACCCTATGTGCACCTTGAATATTATATACCCTTTTAGGGATAGATTTCAAATAGCTCTGATATAGCAGAAACCACTAAATTATGAAATTGCTAAATTGGGAATTGTATTTCAACCCAGAACAAAAAATGTGCTTTGACGGACACTAAATAACTTGCCCAGCCACAACAGTACAGCGGTAACGAGAGATTTAGCGGGATATAAATTTGAGGCCTAGTATTTAGGCGCTGGGTGACCGGTATGGATTTAGTGACAGAATTAGACTGGGATATGGCCAAAAAATAACCACCCTATTGCTGGTTAAATGCACTTGGTGTGACAGCTTGACCAACCACACTACTGAGTGTTAAATGCACTTGGTGACGGGCGCAGCTTGCCCCTGATGTAGTATATGGCCAAAAAATGAACAGACTATTGCTGGTTAAATGCACTTGGTGTGACAGCTTGACCAACCACACTACTGAGGGTTAAATGCACTTGGTGACAGGCGCAGCTTGCCCCTGATGTAGTATATGGCCAAAAAATAAACAGACTATTGCTGGTTAAATGCACTTGGTGTGACAGCTTCACCCTGATGTAGGCTTTAGCCAAAAAACAACCACACCATTGAGGGTTAAATGCACTTGGTGACAGGCGCAGCTTGCCCCTGATGTAGTATATGGCCAGAAAATAAACAGACTATTGTTGGTTAAATGCACTTGGTGTGACAGTTTCACCCTGATGTAGGCTTTAGCCAAAAAACAACCACACCATTGAGGGTTAAACGCACTTGGTCGCAGCTTGGATGCACTTGGTCGCAGCACCGCACAAGGCACAAAATGGCCGCCGATCACCCCAGAAAAAAGTGACTGACAAACGGTCTGGGCAGCCTTAAAACAGTGAGCAATTGAATTTCAGCAGCTCAATGATCCACAACTGTAGATCGATTGATTAATCAAGTCCTTTGGAGGAGTTAATCTGCCTAATCTCGCCCTACTGTCGCATCCGCAACCTCTCCCTACGCTGATCAGAGCAGAGTGACGGGCGGCGCTACGTGACTCCAGCTTAAATAGAGGCTGGGTCACATGGTGCTCTGGCCAATCACAGCCATGCCAATAGTAGGCATGGCTGTGACGGCCTCTTGGGGCAAGTAGTATGACGCTTGTTGATTGGCTGCTTTGCAGCCTTTCAAAAAGCGCCAAGAAAGCGTCACAAAAGCGCCAAGAAAGCGACGAACACCGAACCCGAACCCGGACTTTTACTAAAATGTCCGGGTTCGGGTCCGTGTCTCGGACACCCCAAAATTCGGTACGAACCCGAACTATACAGTTCGAGTTCGCTCATCCCTACTCCCGAGCTCATAGGTCCTATCAACGGCTGGACTATTCATTCCTTTAAAATAATGCCCTCCAATCGGTCATTAGCACGTCTATGGGCTCTATAACAGTATCAGACCATGCCCTGGTAAGCTTGCAAATGAGACTTCAAAATATACCATCTAAAGCATGGTCTTGGAGGCTAAATACCACGCTAAATGAAGATGCGATTAATAAGGAACAGATTAAGGAGAAGATTTTGGAATACTTCAGAGATAATTACACCCCCAATATTTCCAAAACAACATTATGGGAAGCCCACAAAACAGTCATCAGAGGAGAAATGATCAGCCTGGGTACCAAGGTAAAAAGGCAAAGAACAAAAAAAATTGATTCCCTTCTTTTCCAAATCTCCACACTAGAAAAGCAACACAAGTCCACTATGGCAGACGTTACACAACATACACTAAACCTTCTACACTCCCAATTGAAAGATACACTAAATGTCAAGTTAGCCAGGACCTTACAGTCATTACATTTTAAATATTATTTGCATGGAGATAAAGGCTCTAAATTAATGTCTTCCTTTTTGAAAGCCCAGAGAAATAAAACCTTTGATAGTGCCATTAAATCTAAAGATGGTAACAGATTGATTACGACCCCTGCCATAGCTGAAGTTTTGTAAATTTTACAAATCACTGTATAACCTTGAGGAACACTCAGATGCTCCTGGGAATAACCCCCCCCCCCCCCCCCCTCTACAAAACCATATCAACTCTTTCCTTCAATCCATCAAAATCCCAACTATCTCTGACGCAGGGAAGAATAGCCTCTTATCGCCCTTTACAGATTTGGAAGTAGAAAAAGCACTTCATACTATTCCATCTGGAAAAAGCACTGGCCCAGATGGGTTCCCTATCACTTACTATAAAAAAATCTGAGAGGTCTTGTTACCACACTTCACCAAAATGTGCAACTCTCTGATGTTGGGCTCCTCCCTAACTCCACAGGCTCAGTTGGCTCACATCACCATTATACATAAGAAGGATAGGATCCTGAGGAGTGTGGTAGCTATCGACCCATTTCACTCCCCAACACAGATCTGAAATGGTGGGCAAAGCTTTTAAGCCAACGCATTTCTAAACTGCTCCCTGAACTGATAGTAGAAGAACAACTGGGATTCCTGCCTGGCAGGGAGGGAAGACATAACATCAGTAGAGTATTGCATACAGTATACTTAGCTAAAGAGAAGAAGACACCACTTCTACATTTAGGAACGGATGCTGAAAAGGCGTTCGACAGAGTTAACTGGCTGTGTATGAAATCCAGCTTAGAAGCCTTTGGCTTCCCTATGCAAATCATTGATGCCATTTTTCCGTCTACTCAGCGCCTTCTGCAAGAGTGCTAGTTACTGGAACGCTGTCGGACGCCTTTCAGATTAGAAACGGCACTAGACAGGGTTGCCCCCTCACTCCTGCCCTTTTTATTCTAATATTGGAGACCCTTCACTTGAAATTCAGACAATCTCCTAATATCAAGGGGGTACAGATAGGGGGAGCTCCACATAAAATGGCAGCGTTTGCCGACAACCTTTCAACAATGATAACTAATCCCAAGGAAGCGATGCTGCATGTGTTGGAGATCCTCAGAATTTTTGGAACTTTCTCCAATTTTAAATAAAATATGGAAAAATCTGAAGCTCTGGGAATATCGCTTGATCCTGCTCAAAAGAGACACATTTTGGCATCGACCCCATTCAAATGGCCCACTGAGGCTATTAAATACTTAGGAATCCTAGTACCAGCTAACACGAAACTCCTCTTTCGACCTAATTACACACCCTGAATAAATAAAATACAATCATTCCTCTCCAGAACCTCAGTGCCAAATCTGTCTTGGTTGGGGAGAAAAATGTTTTAACAACATATGTTCTCCCTCAAATCATGTATACTTTTAGATCTCTCCCCATATCGGTCTCGAAGATGTTTCTCAATAAAATTAAGGTGATCATGGGAAAGTTCCTATGGGCTGGTAGAAGAGCCAGATTATCCTTCTCCCTCCTTACAAGGAGGAGGAGACAAGGTGGTATCTTCTTACCAGATCTGTCAGTTTATATTCAAGCCAAAAAATTGGAGAGGTGGATTGCCTTGTCCAGACCACAACCATTTCCCATTCATATAGGAATGAAAAGAGCTTTGCTTGGGAGGAATAGAGAACATTTTCTCTGGAGTTACAGCAAAGTTCCCAATAGACAAGAATTAATCAGTGAGCTCACGAGTTGTACTATTAAACACTGTAATGCTTCTTCAGGACTTACCGTATTTTTCGCCGTATAAGACGCACCGGCGTATAAGACGCACCTAGGTTTTTGGGGAGGAAAATAAGAAAAAAAATATTTTGAACTAATTGTGGTCTGTGGGTGATGCACTGTTATGGGGATCTGTGGATGACGCACTGTTATGGGGGATCTGTGGGTGACACTTATAGGGGATCCTCTCTGGATGGCGCTGTTATGAGGATCTGTGTATGACAGTTATGGGGGGGATCTGTGGATGACACATATATAGCATCTTATGCTATGTGTCATCCACAGATCCCCTCCATAAGTGTGGGGGTCGCATTTGCTTTTATAATGGGGGTGGGGGTCGCATCTGCATTTATAATGACAGCGGGGCCCGTGCAGTGACTGTATTCTACTACACGGGCCCCGCTTACTGTACAATCATATCCCTAATACCGTAGTTAATTGTTGTGTGCACTGCATGTAAAAGCATAATGAGCGATGATGAGCGCTATTACTTACAATTAGAAGCGCTTGCCGTTCGGAGCAGGGAGGAGGGAGGAGGCAGGAGGCAGGCCGGGAGGACGGGCGCTGGCAGTGTGAGTCATCCGTCATGCGCCCACGCCGCCTGCTTCATTAATGAAGCAGGCGGCGCAGGCGCGTGACGTATGACTCACACTGCCAGCGCCCGTCCTCCCGGCCTGCCTCCTCCCTCCTCTCTGCTCCGAACGGCAAGCGCTTCTAATTGTAAGTAATAGCGCTCATCATCGCTCATTATGCTTTTACATGCAGTGCACACAACAATTAACTACGGTATTAGGGATATGATTGTACAGTAAGCGGGGCCCGTGTAGTAGAATACAGTCACTGCACGGGCCCCGCTGTCATTATAAATGCAGATGCCGCCCCCAGCCCCTCCTCCCTCACAGCTGATATACCCGCCGCACGGCATCGCGGCGGGTGTATCATTGAAAACTAAGCAAAATCGGCTACATTTGCCGTATAAGACGCACTGCTATTTCCCCCCCACTTTTGGGGGGGAAAAAGTGCGTCTTATACGGCGAAAAATACGGTAACATGAGTGGCAAACATCTTTCTCTCCTAATGCCTCTTCCTTAACTTCCACATATGCTCTCGACTCACCCCATCAAAAGGTCGAATATTTGGATGGATGTCCAAGATTATAGACTAGGCGATTTTACTAGATTGTCGCCGAACTCTGATTTTTACACTAGCCTCAATGGGAATTCCACATCGGGGAAAAATGTGATCCAGAAATGGGATTACATGTGCCAAGTTCCAAAAATCTGAATACCTCCCTCTCCCGAATCCGACCTGGTTGGAGAGCTATGTCCTTCTACCTTCCATCCCCACAAAGTGCCTATCATTAATTTACAGGCAATTGCTAACAAGGAGAGACCAACAGACCCCGGCATATTTGAGGGAGTGGGAGAGAGAATTAGACATCCCAAAAAACGATTCAGATAAGGCGTTTATACTATCCCATTCACACGGCTTCTCCAGATGCGTTAGAGTTCAGGAAAATTCTGTAATGATACTTATCAGATGGTATTGCACACCAGACTTCCTTCACAGAATTAACTTGATCCCTTCTTATAAGTGCTGGAGATGTTCTAATGGGGTGGGCGATATCTCTCGTATTTGGTGGGTCTGCCCG
This sequence comes from Bufo gargarizans, assembly GCF_014858855.1. NCBI lineage: Eukaryota > Metazoa > Chordata > Amphibia > Anura > Bufonidae > Bufo > Bufo gargarizans. The sequence continues at coordinate 21,998,713 of NC_058084.1, read as the reverse complement.
GCCCTGAGGCATTTCTGGCATGAGGTCGAAACAGCCAATAATAAGGTTTGTCACTCCTAAATAAACTCACAGGCCCTTTGACATTACTGTGGTTACCTGAGAAGGATTTTAGGCCAAATAGAACTTCTCTTGCCACGCGTATGATCACCGCTTAAAAACTCCTTATCCCAATTAAATGGAGGGAGACAGATCCCCCACTTTGACCATGTGGTATGAGAAAACAAACTTGCTACGTTGAATGGAGGAATTGGTGGGATGGGAGAACAACAAAAGGAGGGAGTTCCTAAAAATATGGCAACCTTGGCTCTCACACATGGAAGAGAGATATGCTTAAAGGGTAGACCCTCCAGAAATGTCTACATCACAACGATGATAACATAGGCAATGTCATCCCTAACAGTTCACCTGAACTAGAGGTTTACTTTATGCAAGCAATCTAACTTTGCTTTAAATGGTTGAGATCCGAGATCACTTTTATTTATTTATTTGAATTTATTTTTGGTTTGTGTTTCCTTAGTTTTTCCTTACATATTGCACTGATAAATATGGAATAAGACCAAAAAGAAGGAGATAATTCCTTTAGCCAAATTTTGCTTAAGGTAACAGTCAACATCAACGTGATTGGAGGAGTTGAATGACTCTAGCTTATTGTAACTATACTGTTATCCTTTATTTGTCTCCCATGTCATTACGAGGTCTTGGGGTTGGTCTTATGACCATATAACAAAAAAATCGGACATTCGACCTAATGATCTTTATTTGTACAATACTCTCTGATGTACACTATTGTGTTATGCGTTGTCTTGTTATTGAAAAATGACATAAATAAAGATTTTCAAAAGAGAGTCAGGGGTGCAAATTGTGTATTTAAAACATCACCACCGCCTGTTATTGCCACAGGTGGAGTGTATCGGCTAATGGGTCTCAGATTTGCACTATACCCCATAAACAGACCCAATAAGCTAGACAATAAAAAGCCAAGTTGCAACAAGAGACCATTTCACTGCAGAGCCAACATTAACCCCTTGGTTGCTGGGGAAAGTACAGATCCACTCGGGTGCCCCACATACACTGGGGAGTTTGTATACACCCTATCTGTGGAGTATATGGACGGAATCCCGCACCATCTGCTAAATAATAGATTTTTGAACACAGATAAGGGGACCAATCCTGTGCACTAGCGAGGCGGAACCTCATTCAAAGCTCAGCTACAACTATGGCAGCGCGTCCTAGCACAACGCGTTTCTTTTAGTTAGAGTCTTCAGGAGCTTAGACTGCCTAAAGGAATGCAGAGCATCAGCTGTCCCACTGACGTGGTGACAGCATCGGCGCTAGTTCGGCTGTGAAGAGGTGGCCGAACGTGCTCATTTTTAATGGGGATCCATGCGGACGAATCAGGGGCCAGGGGGCGGCACACACCAGCTGTATACCCCCAGCGGCGTGATCCAGCGCATATGATGCAGATGCCCACAATTGCAAGGTGAATGACTTATGGAGGCCATATAAAAAACAGGGATAAATTCCTACATCAGAAGGAATATCAGAGACATTTACTGGTGCATAGAGGACTAGGCTGACTTCAACCACCGGGGGACGATCAGGGAGAAGATCCATCAGATTGATGATAGAGGGAAATAGAACAATGTAAGGGGGCAAAAAGAAGAGGATCAACATATAATGACATAAAAAAAACTGTCAAATATAAGAACCAAATATCCCCCTCAAGATATATATCTATTCAAGCATTGCCCCTGGATGGTGTGGGAAAATGCAGGGCACAATGAAAACAGACGTATGTAAGAAGCAAATATCCCCCAAGACATATTTATTCAAGCATTAACCCTGGATGGTGTGGAAAAATACATGGCACAATGAGAATGAGATGGTGAGACATCAGGTGTAAAATGACAACCCGCAAATATGGTCAAACAATAAAGCTAACATACGAAATATGGTCATTGAGTCCATGAGGTCGCAGGTTACCCAATTTAAAGGTCCATTGGGCCTCCTTCTGAAGGACTCTGTAACAGACCGTTTTAGCAGACAAGGGGTTGAAATCCATTTAGGCGATATGCCCCATTCTGAGAGACAGGCACAGCTACTGCAGAACACCAAACTCCCGAACTGGATACAAAATAACACTCCAAACTGGAACCTCGTGAATAGCTGCTAGCAGACGAACAGGAAAAGCATACAATCAGCTTACATTCCTGGCAATGAGTCTCTAACAGCATACAGGGAATCCCCCCAATAACGAGACAAGGCTCCGTGTTGAGGGTCAGCAGTGGTCTGACTGTACTTCAGGTACAGCCTCTTTTATTCATAAATAGAGTTGAGCGAACACCTGGATGTTCGGGTTCGAGAAGTTCGGCCGAACATCCCGGAAATGTTCGGGTTCGGGATCCGAACCCGATCCGAACTTCGTCCCGAACCCGAACCCCATTGAAGTCAATGGGGACCCGAACTTTTCGGCACTAAAAAGGCTGTAAAACAGCCCAGGAAAGAGCTAGAGGGCTGCAAAAGGCAGCAACATGTAGGTAAATCCCCTGCAAACAAATGTGGATAGGGAAATGAATTAAAATAAAAATTAAATAAATAAAAATTAACCAAAATCAATTGGAGAGAGGTTCCATAGCAGAGAATCTGGCTTCCCGTCACCCACCACTGGAACAGTCCATTCTCAGATATTTAGGCCCCGGCACCCAGGCAGAGGAGAGAGGTCCCGTAACAGAGAATCTGTCTTCATGTCAGCAGAGAATTAGTCTGCATGTCATAGCAGAGAATCAGGCTTCACGTCAGCCACCACTGCAACAGTCCATTGGCATATATTTAGGCCCAGCACCCAGGCAGAGGAGGGAGGTCCCGTAACAGAGAATCTGTCTTCATGTCAGCAGAGAATTAGTCTGCATGTCATAGCAGAGAATGAGGCTTCACGTCAGCCACCACTGCAACAGTCCATTGGCATATATTTAGGCCCAGCACACACACAGGCAGAGGAGAGAGGTCCCGTAACAGAGAATCTGGCTTCATGTCAGCAGAGAATCAGTCTGCATGTCATAGCAGAGAATGAGGCTTCACGTCAGCCACCACTGCAACAGTCCATTGGCATATATTTAGGCCCAGCACACACACAGGCAGAGGAGAGAGGTCCCGTAACAGAGAATCTGGCTTCATGTCAGCAGAGAATCAGTCTGCATGTCATAGCAGAGAATGAGGCTTCACGTCAGCCACCACTGCAACAGTCCATTGGCATATATTTAGGCCCAGCACCCAGGCAGAGGAGGGAGGTCCCGTAACAGAGAATCTGTCTTCATGTCAGCAGAGAATTAGTCTGCATGTCATAGCAGAGAATGAGGCTTCACGTCAGCCACCACTGCAACAGTCCATTGGCATATATTTAGGCCCAGCACACACACAGGCAGAGGAGAGAGGTCCCGTAACAGAGAATCTGGCTTCATGTCAGCAGAGAATCAGTCTGCATGTCATAGCAGAGAATGAGGCTTCACGTCAGCCACCACTGCAACAGTCCATTGGCATATATTTAGGCCCAGCACACACACAGGCAGAGGAGAGAGGTCCCGTAACAGAGAATCTGGCTTCATGTCAGCAGAGAATCAGTCTGCATGTCATAGCAGAGAATGAGGCTTCACGTCAGCCACCACTGCAACAGTCCATTGGCATATATTTAGGCCCAGCACCCAGGCAGAGGAGGGAGGTCCCGTAACAGAGAATCTGTCTTCATGTCAGCAGAGAATTAGTCTGCATGTCATAGCAGAGAATGAGGCTTCACGTCAGCCACCACTGCAACAGTCCATTGGCATATATTTAGGCCCAGCACCCAGGCAGAGGAGGGAGGTCCCGTAACAGAGAATCTGTCTTCATGTCAGCAGAGAATTAGTCTGCATGTCATAGCAGAGAATGAGGCTTCACGTCAGCCACCACTGGAACAGTCCATTCTCAGATATTTAGGCCCCGGCACCCAGGCAGAGGAGAGAGGTCCCGTAACAGAGAATCTGTCTTCATGTCAGCAGAGAATTAGTCTGCATGTCATAGCAGAGAATGAGGCTTCACGTCAGCCACCACTGCAACAGTCCATTGGCATATATTTAGGCCCAGCACCCAGGCAGAGGAGAGAGGTCCCGTAACAGACAATCTGGCTTCATGTCAGCAGAGAATCAGTCTTCATATCATAGCAGAGAATCAGGCTTCACGTCACCCACCACTGTAAGAGTCAATTTTCATAAATTTAGGCCCAGAACCCAGGCAGAGGAGAAAGGTCCCGTAACAGACAATCTGGCTTCATGTCAGCAGAGAATCAGTCTTCATATCATAGCAGAGAATCAGGCTTCACGTCACCCACCACTGTAAGAGTCAATTTTCATAAATTTAGGCCCAGAACCCAGGCAGAGGAGAAAGGTCCCGTAACAGACAATCTGGCTTCATGTCAGCAGAGAATCAGTCTTCATATCATAGCAGAGAATCAGGCTTCACGTCACCCACCACTGTAAGAGTCAATTTTCATAAATTTAGGCCCAGAACCCAGGCAGAGGAGAAAGGTCCCGTAACAGACAATCTGGCTTCATGTCAGCAGAGAATCAGTCTTCATATCATAGCAGAGAATCAGGCTTCACGTCACCCACCACTGTAAGAGTCAATTTTCATAAATTTAGGCCCAGAACCCAGGCAGAGGAGAAAGGTCCCGTAACAGACAATCTGGCTTCATGTCAGCAGAGAATCAGTCTTCATATCATAGCAGAGAATCAGGCTTCACGTCACCCACCACTGTAAGAGTCAATTTTCATAAATTTAGGCCCAGAACCCAGGCAGAGGAGAAAGGTCCCGTAACAGACAATCTGGCTTCATGTCAGCAGAGAATCAGTCTTCATATCATAGCAGAGAATCAGGCTTCACGTCACCCACCACTGTAAGAGTCAATTTTCATAAATTTAGGCCCAGAACCCAGGCAGAGGAGAAAGGTCCCGTAACAGACAATCTGGCTTCATGTCAGCAGAGAATCAGTCTTCATATCATAGCAGAGAATCAGGCTTCACGTCACCCACCACTGTAAGAGTCAATTTTCATAAATTTAGGCCCAGAACCCAGGTAGAGGAGAAAGGTCCCGTAACAGACAATCTGGCTTCATGACAGCAGAGAATCAGTCTGCATGTCATAGCAGAGAATCAGGCTTCACGTCAGCCACCACTGCAACAGTCCATTGTCATAAATTTAGGCCCAGCACCCAGGCAGAGGAGAGAGGTCCCGTAACAGACAATCTGGCTTCATGTCAGCAGAGAATTAGTCTGCATGTCATAGCAGAGAATCAGGCTTCATGTCAGCCACCACTGCAACAGTCCATTGGCATATATTTAGGCCTAGCACACAGGCAGAGGAGAGGTTCATTCAACTTTGGGTAGCATCGCAATATAATGGTAAAATGAAAATAAAAATAGGATTGAATGAGGAAGTGCCCTGGAGTCCAATAATATATGGTTATGGGGAGGTAGTTAATGTCTAATCTGGACAAGGGACGGACAGGTCCTGTGGGATCCATGCCTGGTTCATTTTTATGAACGTCAGCTTGTCCACATTGGCTGTAGACAGGCGGCTGCGTTTGTCTGTAATGACGCCCCCTGCCGTGCTGAATACACGTTCAGACAAAACGCTGGCTGCCGGGCAGGCCAGCACCTCCAAGGCATAAAAGGCTAGCTCTGGCCACGTGGACAATTTAGAGACCCAGAAGTTGAATGGGGCCGAACCATCAGTCAGTACGTGGAGGGGTGTGCACACGTACTGTTCCACCATGTTAGTAAAATGTTGCCTCCTGCTAACACGTTGCGTATCAGGTGGTGGTGCAGTTAGCTGTGGCGTGTTGACAAAAGTTTTCCACATCTCTGCCATGCTAACCCTGCCCTCAGAGGAGCTGGCCGTGACACAGCTGCCTTGGCGACCTCTTGCTCCTCCTCTGCCTTGGCCTTGGGCTTCCACTTGTTCCCCTGTGACATTTGGGAATGCTCTCAGTAGCGCGTCTACCAACGTGCGCTTGTACTCGCGCATCTTCCTATCACGCTCCAGTGCAGGAAGTAAGGTGGGCACATTGTCTTTGTAGCGTGGATCCAGCAGGGTGGCAACCCAGTAGTCCGCACAGGTTAAAATGTGGGCAACTCTGCTGTCGTTGCGCAGGCACTGCAGCATGTAGTCGCTCATGTGTGCCAGGCTGCCCAGGGGTAAGGACAAGCTGTCCTCTGTGGGAGGCGTATCGTCATCGTCCTGCCTTTCCCCCCAGCCACGCACCAGTGATGGACCCGAGCTGCGTTGGGTGCCACCCCGCTGTGACCATGCTTCATCCTCATCCTCCTCCACCTCCTCCTCATCCTCGTCCTCCTCGTCCTCCAGTAGTGGGCCCTGGCTGGCCACATTTGTACCTGGCCTCTGCTGTTGCAAAAAACCTCCCTCTGAGTCACTTCGAAGAGACTGGCCTGAAAGTGCTAAAAATGACCCCTCTTCCTCATCCTCCTCCTCCTCCTCCTGGGCCACCTCCTGTTCCATCATCGCCCTAAGTGTTTTCTCAAGGAGACATAGAAGTGGTATTGTAACGCTGATAACGGTGTCATCGCCACTGGCCATGTTGGTGGAGTACTCGAAACAGCGCAACAGGGCACACAGGTCTCGCATGGAGGCCCAGTCATTGGTGGTGAAGTGGTGCTGTTCTGTAGTGCGACTGACCCGTGCGTGCTGCAGCTGAAACTCCACTATGGCCTGCTGCTGCTCGCACAGTCTGTCCAGCATGTGCAAGGTGGAGTTCCACCTGGTGGGCACGTCGCATATGAGGCGGTGAGCGGGAAGGCCGAAGTTACGCTGTAGCGCAGACAGGCGAGCAGCAGCAGGATGTGAACGCCGGAAGCGCGAACAGACGGCCCGCACTTTATGCAGCAGCTCTGACATGTCGGGGTAGTTGTGAATGAACTTCTGCACCACCAAATTCAGCACATGCGCCAAGCAAGGGATGTGCGTCAAATTGGCTAGTCCCAGAGCTGCAACGAGATTTCGCCCATTATCGCACACCACCAGGCCGGGCTTGAGGCTCACCGGCAGCAACCACTCGTCGGTCTGTTGTTCTATACCCCGCCACAACTCCTGTGCGGTGTGGGGCCTGTCCCCCAAACATATGAGTTTCAGAATGGCCTGCTGACGTTTACCCCGGGCTGTGCTGAAGTTGGTGGTGAAGGTGTGTGGCTGACTGGATGAGCAGGTGGAAGAAGAGGAGGAGGAAGCCGAGAAGGAGGAGGTGGCAACAGGAGGCAAAGAATGTTGCCCTGCGATCCTTGGCGGCGGAAGGACGTGCGCCAAACAGCTCTCCGCCTGGGGCCCAGCTGCCACTACATTTACCCAGTGTGCAGTTAGGGAGATATAGCGTCCCTGGCCGTGCTTACTGGTCCACGTATCTGTGGTTAGGTGGACCTTGCCACAGATGGCGTTGCGCAGTGCACACTTGATTTTATCGGATACTTGGTTGTGCAGGGAAGGCACGGCTCTCTTGGAGAAGTAGTGCCGGCTGGGAACAACATACTGTGGGACAGCAAGCGACATGAGCTGTTTGAAGCTGTCTGTGTCCACCAGCCTAAATGACAGCATTTCATAGGCCAGTAGTTTAGAAATGCTGGCATTCAGGGCCAGGGATCGAGGGTGGCTAGGTGGGAATTTACGCTTTCTATCAAATGTTTGTGAGATGGAGAGCTGAACGCTGGCGTGTGACATGGTTGAGACGCTTGGTGACGGAGGTGGTGGTGGTGGTGTTGGTGGTACATCCCCTGTTTGCTGGGCGGCAGGTGCCAACGTTCCTCCAGAGGCGGAGGAAGAGGCCGAGGCGGCAGCAGCAGAATAGGCCGAGGCGGCAGCAGCAGAAGAGGTAGCAGGGGGAGCCTGAGTGACTTCCTTGGTTTTAAGGTGTTTACTCCACTGCAGTTCATGCTTTGCATGCAGGTGCCTGGTCATGCAGGTTGTGCTCAGGTTCAGAACGTTAATGCCTCGCTTCAGGCTCTGATGGCACAGCGTGCAAACCACTCGGGTCTTGTCGTCAGCACATTGTTTGAAGAAGTGCCATGCCAGGGAACTCCTTGAAGCTGCCTTTGGGGTGCTCGGTCCCAGATGGCGGCGGTCAGTAGCAGGCGGAGTCTCTTGGCGGCGGGTGTTCTGCTTTTGCCCACTGCTCCCTCTTTTGCTACGCTGTTGGCTCGGTCTCACCACTGCCTCTTCCTCCGAACTGTGAAAGTCAGTGGCACGACCTTCATTCCATGTGGGGTCTAGGACCTCATCGTCCCCTGCATCGTCTTCCACCCAGTCTTGATCCCTGACCTCCTGTTCAGTCTGCACACTGCAGAAAGACGCAGCAGTTGGCACCTGTGTTTCGTCATCATCAGAGACATGCTGAGGTGGTATTCCCATGTCCTCATCATCAGGAAACATAAGTGGTTGTGCGTCAGTGCATTCTATGTCTTTCACCGCTGGGGAAGGGCTAGGTGGATGCCCTTGGGAAACCCTGCCAGCGGAGTCTTCAAACAGCATAAGAGACTGCTGCATAACTTGAGGCTGAGACAGTTTCCCTGGTATGCATGGGGGTGATGTGACAGACTGATGGGGTTGGTTTTCAGGCGCCATCTGTGCGCTTTCTGCAGAAGACTGGGTGGGAGATAATGTGAACGTGCTGGATCCACTGTCGGCCACCCAATTGACTAATGCCTGTACCTGCTCAGGCCTTACCATCCTTAGAACGGCATTGGGCCCCACCATATATCGCTGTAAATTCTGGCGGCTACTGGGACCTGAAGTAGTTGGTACACTAGGACGTGTGGATGTGGCAGAACGGCCACGTCCTCTCCCAGCACCAGAGGGTCCACTAACACCACCACGACCATGTCCACGTCCGCGTCCCTTACTAGATGTTTTTCTCATTGTTATGGTTCACCACAACAACAAATATATTATTTGGCCCAATGTATTGTATTCAAATTCAGCGGGATATAAATTTGAGGCCTAGTATTTAGGCGCTGGGTGACCGGTATGGATTTAGTGACAGAATTAGACTTGGAAATGCACAGAAGCGTGTGTGTGTGAAGTTATTCTGAATGACCCAATGTGCACCTTGAATATTATATACCCTTTTAGGGATAGATTTCAAATAGCTCTGATATAGCAGAAACCACTAAATTATGAAATTGCTAAATTGGGAATTGTACTTCAACCCAGAACAAAAAATTTGCTTTGACGGACACTAAATATCTTGCCCAGCAACAACAGTACAACGGTGGGTAACGAGAGATTTAGAGGGAATTAAATTTGAGGCCTAGTATTTAGGCGCTGGGTCACCGGTATGGATTTAGTGACAGAATTAGACTTGGAAATACACAGTAGCGGGTGTGTGTGAAGTTATTCTGAATGACCCTATGTGCACCTTCAATATTATATACCCTTTTAGGGATAGATTTCAAATAGCTCTGATATAGCAGAAACCACTAAATTATGAAATTGCTAAATTGGGAATTGTACTTCAACCCAGAACAAAAAATGTGCTTTGACGGACACTAAATATCTTGCCCAGCAACAACAGTACAGCGGTGGGTAACGAGAGATTTCGAGGGAATTAAATTTGAGGCCTAGTATTTAGGCGCTGGGTGACCGGTATGGATTTAGTGACAGAATTAGACTTGGAAATGCACAGAAGCGTGTGTGTGAAGTTATTCTGAATGACCCAATGTGCACCTTCAATATTATATACCCTTTTTGGGATAGATTTCAAATAGCTCTGATATAGCAGGAACCACTAAATTATGAAATTGCTAAATTGGGAATTGTACTTCAACCCAGAACAAAAAATGTGCTTTGACGGACACTAAATATCTTGCCCAGCAACAACAGTACAGCGGTGGGTAACGAGAGATTTAGAGGGAATTAAATTTGAGGCCTAGTATTTAGGCGCTGGGTCACCGGTATGGATTTAGTGACAGAATTAGACTTGGAAATGCACAGAAGCGTGTGTGTGAAGTTATTCTGAATGACCCAATGTGCACCTTCAATATTATATACCCTTTTAGGGATAGATTTCAAATAGCTCTGATATAGCAGAAACCACTAAATTATGAAATTGCTAAATTGGGAATTGTACTTCAACCCAGAACAAAAAATGTGCTTTGACGGACACTAAATATCTTGCCCAGCAACAACAGTACAACGGTGGGTAACGAGAGATTTAGAGGGAATTAAATTTGAGGCCTAGTATTTAGGCGCTGGGTCACCGGTATGGATTTAGTGACAGAATTAGACTTGGAAATACACAGTAGCGGGTGTGTGTGAAGTTATTCTGAATGACCCTATGTGCACCTTCAATATTATATACCCTTTTTGGGATAGATTTCAAAGAGCTCTGATATAGCAGGAACCACTAAATTATGAAATTGCTAAATTGGGAATTGTATTTCAACCCAGAACAAGAAATGTGCTTGAACGGACACTAAATAACTCGCCCAGCTACAGCACTAGGGACAGATTTAGCTGGATATAAATTTGAGGCCTAGTATTTAGGCGCTGGGTGACAGGTATGGGTTTAGTGACAGAATTAGACTTGGAAATACACAGTAGCGGGTGTGTGTGAAGTTATTCTGAATGACCCTATGTGCACCTTCAATATTATATACCCTTTTAGGGATAGATTTCAAATAGCTCTGATATAGCAGAAACCACTAAATTATGAAATTGCTAAATTGGGAATTGTACTTCAACCCAGAACAAAAAATGTGCTTTGACGGACACTAAATATCTTGCCCAGCAACAACAGTACAGCGGTGGGTAACGAGAGATTTAGAGGGAATTAAATTTGAGGCCTAGTATTTAGGCGCTGGGTCACCGGTATGGATTTAGTGACAGAATTAGACTTGGAAATACACAGTAGCGGGTGTGTGTGAAGTTATTCTGAATGACCCTATGTGCACCTTCAATATTATATACCCTTTTTGGGATAGATTTCAAATAGCTCTGATATAGCAGGAACCACTAAATTATGAAATTGCTAAATTGGGAATTGTACTTCAACCCAGAACAAAAAATGTGCTTTGACGGGCACTAAATAACTTTCCCAGCTACAACAGGACAACGGTAACGAGAGATTTAGAGGGATTTAAATTTGAGGCCTAGTATTTAGGCGCTGGGTGACAGGTATGGGTTTAGTGACAGAATTAGACTTGGAAATACACAGTAGCGGGTGTGTGTGAAGTTATTCTGAATGACCCTATGTGCACCTTCAATATTATATACCCTTTTTGGGATAGATTTCAAATAGCTCTGATATAGCAGAAACCACTAAATTATGAAATTGCTAAATTGGGAATTGTACTTCAACCCAGAACAAAAAATGTGCTTTGACGGACACTAAATATCTTGCCCAGCAACAACAGTACACCGGTGGGTAACGAGAGATTTAGAGGGAATTAAATTTGAGGCCTAGTATTTAGGCGCTGGGTCACCGGTATGGATTTAGTGACAGAATTAGACTTGGAAATACACAGTAGCGGGTGTGTGTGAAGTTATTCTGAATGACCCTATGTGCACCTTCAATATTATATACCCTTTTTGGGATAGATTTCAAATAGCTCTGATATAGCAGGAACCACTAAATTATGAAATTGCTAAATTGGGAATTGTACTTCAACCCAGAACAAAAAATGTGCTTTGACGGGCACTAAATAACTTTCCCAGCTACAACAGGACAACGGTAACGAGAGATTTAGAGGGATTTAAATTTGAGGCCTAGTATTTAGGCGCTGGGTGACAGGTATGGGTTTAGTGACAGAATTAGACTTGGAAATACACAGTAGCGGGTGTGTGTGAAGTTATTCTGAATGACCCTATGTGCACCTTCAATATTATATACCCTTTTTGGGATAGATTTCAAATAGCTCTGATATAGCAGAAACCACTAAATTATGAAATTGCTAAATTGGGAATTGTACTTCAACCCAGAACAAAAAATGTGCTTTGACGGGCACTAAATAACTTTCCCAGCTACAACAGGACAACGGTAACGAGAGATTTAGAGGGATTTAAATTTGAGGCCTAGTATTTAGGCGCTGGGTGACAGGTATGGGTTTAGTGACAGAATTAGACTTGGAAATACACAGTAGCGGGTGTGTGTGAAGTTATTCTGAATGACCCTATGTGCACCTTCAATATTATATACCCTTTTTGGGATAGATTTCAAATAGCTCTGATATAGCAGAAACCACTAAATTATGAAATTGCTAAATTGGGAATTGTACTTCAACCCAGAACAAAAAATGTGCTTTGACGGACACTAAATATCTTGCCCAGCAACAACAGTACAGCGGTGGGTAACGAGAGATTTAGAGGGAATTAAATTTGAGGCCTAGTATTTAGGCGCTGGGTCACCGGTATGGATTTAGTGACAGAATTAGACTTGGAAATACACAGTAGCGGGTGTGTGTGAAGTTACTCTGAATGACCCTATGTGCACCTTCAATATTATATACCCTTTTTGGGATAGATTTCAAAGAGCTCTGATATAGCAGGAACCACTAAATTATGAAATTGCTAAATTGGGAATTGTATTTCAACCCAGAACAAGAAATGTGCTTGAACGGACACTAAATAACTCGCCCAGCTACAGCACTAGGGACAGATTTAGCTGGATATAAATTTGAGGCCTAGTATTTAGGCGCTGGGTGACCGGTATGGATTTAGTGACAGAATTAGACTGGGATATGGCCAAAAAATGAACAGACTATTGCTGGTTAAATGCACTTGGTGTGACAGCTTCACCCTGATGTAGGCTTTAGCCAAAAAACAACCACACCATTGAGGGTTAAATGCACTTGGTGACAGGCGCAGCTTGCCCCTGATTTTGTATATGGCCAAAAAATGAACAGACTATTGCTGGTTAAATGCACTTGGTGTGACAGCTTCACCCTGATGTAGGCTTTAGCCAAAAAACAACCACACCATTGAGGGTTAAATGCACTTGGTGACAGGCGCAGCTTGCCCCTGATTTTGTATATGGCCAAAAAATGAACAGACTATTGCTGGTTAAATGCACTTGGTGTGACAGCTTCACCCTGATGTAGGCTTTAGCCAAAAAACAACCACACCATTGAGGGTTAAATGCACTTGGTGACAGGCGCAGCTTGCCCCTGATTTTGTATATGGCCAAAAAATGAACAGACTATTGCTGGTTAAATGCACTTGGTGTCACAGCTTCACCCTGATGTAGGCTTTAGCCAAAAAACAACCACACCATTGAGGGTTAAATGCACTTGGTCGCAGCTTGTGCTGGCGCACCACAAGACACAAAATGGCCGCCGATCACCCCAGAAAAATGAGACTGACAAACGGTCTGTGCAGCCTAAAAACAGTGAGCAATTGAGGATCAGCAGCTCAATGACCCACAGCTGCAGATCGATCAGTTAATCAAGTCCTTTGGAGGAGTTAATCTGCCTAATCTCGCCCTACTGTCGCAGCCGCAACCTCTCCCTACGCTAATCAGAGCAGAGTGACGGGCGGCGCTATGTGACTCCAGCTTAAATAGAGGCTGGGTCACATGGTGCTCTGGCCAATCACAGCCATGCCAATAGTAGGCATGGCTGTGATGGCCTCTTGGGGCAAGTAGTATGACGCTTGTTGATTGGCTGCTTTGCAGCCTTTCAAAAAGCGCCAAGAAAGCGTCACAAAAGCGCGAAGAAAGCGACGAACACCGAACCCGAACCCGGACTTTTACGAAAATGTCCGGGTTCGGGTCCGTGTCACGGACACCCCAAAATTCGGTACGAACCCGAACTATACAGTTCGAGTTCGCTCATCCCTATTCATAAAAAACAAACATAGTACTGCCCACAGGGTTTTGAAATACAACCAATCAATATCTTACAACACACACAATGCAAGTACAGCAACCAATCGTTCACGCCCCCTAGAGGACCAGAAGGGAGACTGCGACACAGAACAGATACAACACATCCCCACAATGCATCATGGTTTCCTCCTCTCTGTCCCGGAGACAACCGAGGGCAATCCAATTATCTCTCAGGACAAAGGGGAGATCGCCAATACACATGTGGAGACAACAGGACAGACATCACCATTTAAACACACAATGGGACAATAGAACCACACCCAGCATATTCCTCCCAAGCTGACAAGTTACACTTATTATAAATTGTAACAACTTTGTGAGGTTACATTGTCCATACATATAATTTACATCAATTTAAACAGTATAACTTGGGGACAAACCTATCCAAAATTCACTTGGAATAGGTTCAGGGGTTTAAAAGTTAGTATGGGCCATAATCCTGAGGCAAGAGGCTTTTAAACAGCCCCCTCCAAAACACCGTGGCGAGGTTGGTTTTGCCACAGACTCGTTGATCCAAATTACCGCCCCGTGTGGAGGGTCGTACCACTTCAAGCCCCTGAAAACAAATAGCCTGTATATCACCTTGATATATATTGACAAACGGGTATCAGCATTCTTGCGGATGTCATTAAGATGCTCACCTATGCGACAACAGAACTTGCGCATGGTCTTCCCTACGTATTGAATACTGCAGGTACACGTAATCAAATAGATAAGTCCAGAGGATTTGCAATTGATGAACGTACGTATGGCATATGATTTTGTAGTAAACGTATTGCAGAATGTGGACCCAAGCTTTATGGAGTCGTAAGATATACATCCGCTACAGCGAAATGTCCCCTTTAGGGGGTTCACCAACCAAGCAGATGGAGGTGATGTCTGAAAAAAGCTGTAGCACAGATAATCTTTCAGATTGCGACCCCTCCTATACATGACTGCAGGAGTAGGGCTGACCAAATGACCGACGTCAGAATCCATCTGTAAGAATATCCCAAATCACACTGTTAGCGCCGTCAAAATTACCAATAAGCCGAACCTGTCCCTGACCATTATCCCTTTATTGGGGGTTAAGAAGTGATTCACGGGTACAGGAAAGTGAATTCTGGTAAGCGGTGGAAAGGACCATTCAGGGGTAACCACGGTTGGTGAATCTATTGGTTAAATCATTGGCCTTAGTCTGAAAGTCAGAAAGAGGGATGAGCAGTTACAGTGTACCCAGAGAAATTGCCCCTTCGGTATTCCCTTTCTGAGGGGATACGGGTGGCAGCTGTCCCAATGCAGTAATGTATTCCTTGCCGTATTCTTACGATACAGACTCGTATGTATGCTGCCATCCTCAGCTTTAACAATGGTCAGGTCAAAGAACGGGATCTTAGTAGAGTTGATTTCAGAAGTGAAAAATAGTCCGTATTTGTTTACAGTCACGGCCTTCACAAAATCATTAAACTCTTATAGAATGTCTGTGAAGGTTCTCATTTATCCAGGTCATGGTCTATATCTGTAAAGAATAAATCAAGGCAACTGGACGTCCTGTAGATTTCTTGAAAACGTGTCACTCGTTCTTCCAACGAGCTTTCTCAATTCTGAGGGACTGTACAAGAATTCTGGGAATAAATGTGTAACCGAATCCACATCTGGTAATTATACCCAGCATGGGGTCAGAGGTGATTATACTTAGCATGGGGTCAGAGGTCATTATACCCAGCATGGGGTCAGAGGTGATTATACTTAGCATGGGGTCAGAGGTCATTATACCCAGCATGGGGTCAGAGGTGTTGATTCCATTATCCTAATTGGAGTCAGTGGGTGATAAAGACTTCCCAGAAAGAGGTGTCAAGACAGCATTGTATGTGGCAGACAATAGATGTCTAACACCCCTACCTATATTCCGAGTCTTGCCCAAGGGATTAGCGCCTCCTTTCACAGTGTATTATAGAGCAGGAGGAGCTGAGCAGATTATATATACAGAGAACCTGTCACCATGTAATCTGCAGGCAGCGTGTTATAGAGCAGGAGGAGCTGAACAGATTATATATACAGAGAACCTGTCACCATGTAATCTGCAGGCAGCGTGTTATAGAGCAGGAGGAGCTGAGCAGATTATATATACAGAGAACCTGTCACCGTGTAATCTGCAGGCAGTGTGTTATAGAGCAGGAGGAGCTGAGCAGATTATATATACAGAGAACCTGTCACCATGTAATCTGCAGGCAGTGTGTTATAGAGCAGGAGGAGCTGAGCAGATTATATATAAAGAGAACCTGTCACCATGTAATCTGCAGGCAGCCTGTTATAGAGCAGGAGGAGCTGAGCAGATTATATATACAGAGAACCTGTCACCATGTAATCTGCAGGCAGCGTGTTATAGAGCAGGAGGAGCTGAGCAGATTATATATAGAGGACCTGTCACCATGTAATCTGCAGGCAGCGTGTTATAGAGCAGGAGGAGCTGAGCAGATTATATATACAGAGAACCTGTCACCGTGTAATCTGCAGGCAGCGTGTTATAGAGCAGGAGGAGCTGAGCAGATTATATATACAGAGAACCTGTCACCGTGTAATCTGCAGGCAGCGTGTTATAGAGCAGGAGGAGCTGAGCAGATTATATATACAGAGAACCTGTCACCGTGTAATCTGCAGGCAGCGTGTTATAGAGCAGGAGGATCTGAGCAGATTATATATACAGAGAACCTGTCACCATGTAATCTGCAGGCAGCGTGTTATAGAGCAGGAGGAGCTGAGCAGAGTATATATACAGAGAACCTGTCACCATGTAATCTGCAGGCAGTGTGTTATAGAGCAGGAGGAGCTGAGCAGATTATATATACAGAGAACCTGTCACCGTGTAATCTGCAGGCAGTGTGTTATAGAGCAGGAGGAGCTGAGCAGATTATATATACAGAGAACCTGTCACCATGTAATCTGCAGGCAGTGTGTTATAGAGCAGGAGGAGCTGAGCAGATTATATATATACAGAGAACCTGTCACCATGTAATCTGCAGGCAGTGTGTTATAGAGCAGGAGGAGCTGAGCAGATTATATATACAGAGAACCTGTCACCGTGTAATCTGCAGGCAGCGTGTTATAGAGCAGGAGGAGCTGAGCAGATTATATATACAGAGAACCTGTCACCGTGTAATCTGCAGGCAGCGTGTTATAGAGCAGGAGGATCTGAGCAAATTATATATACAGAGAACCTGTCACCATGTAATCTGCAGGCAGCGTGTTATAGAGCAGGAGGAGCTGAGCAGATTATATATACAGAGAACCTGTCACCGTGTAATCTGCAGGCAGTGTGTTATAGAGCAGAAGGAGCTGAGCAGATTATATATACAGAGAACCTGTCTCCATGTAATCTGCAGGCAGCGTGTTATAGAGCAGGAGGAGCTGAGCAGATTATATATACAGAGAACCTGTCACTGTGTAATCTGCAGGCAGTGTGTTATAGAGCAGGAGGAGCTGAGCAGATTATATATAAAGAGAACCTGTCACCATGTAATCTGCAGGCAGCGTGTTATAGAGCAGGAGGAGCTGAGCAGATTATATATACAGAGAACCTGTCACTGTGTAATCTGCAGGCAGTGCGTTATAGAGCAGGAGGAGCTGAGCATATTATATATAAATAGAACCTGTCACCATGTAATCTGCAGGCAGCGTGTTATAGAGCAGGAGGAGCTGAGCAGATTATATATAAAGAGAACCTGTCACCATGTAATCTGCAGGCAGCGTGTTATAGAGCAGAAGGAGCTGAGCAGATTATATATACAGAGAACCTGTCTCCATGTAATCTGCAGGCAGCGTGTTATAGAGCAGGAGGAGCTGAGCAGATTATATATACAGAGAACCTGTCACATGTAATCTGCAGGCAGTGTGTTATAGAGCAGGAGGAGCTGATGCAGATTGTATATACAGAGAACCTGTCACCATGTAATCTGCAGGCAGCGTGTTATAGAGCAGGAGGAGCTGAGCAGATTATATATACAGAGAACCTGTCACCATGTAATCTGCAGGCAGCGTGTTATAGAGCAGGAGGAGCTGAGCAGATTATATATACAGAGAACCTGTCACCATGTAATCTGCAGGCAGCGTGTTATAGAGCAGGAGGAGCTGAGCAGATTATATATACAGAGAACCTGTCACCATGTAATCTGCAGGCAGCGTGTTATAGAGCAGGAGGAGCTGAGCAGATTATATATACAGAGAACCTGTCACCATGTAATCTGCAGGCAGCGTGTTATAGAGCAGGAGGAGCTGAGCAGATTATATATAAAGAGAACCTGTCACCATGTAATCTGCAGGCAGCGTGTTATAGAGCAGGAGGAGCTGAGCAGATTATATATACAGAGAACCTGTCACCATGTAATCTGCAGGCAGCGTGTTATAGAGCAGGAGGAGCTGAGCAGATTATATATACAGAGAACCCTTCACCGTGTAATCTGCAGGCAGCGTGTTATAGAGCAGGAGGAGCTGAGCAGATTATATATAAAGAGAACCTGTCACCGTGTAATCTGCAGGCAGCGTGTTATAGAGCAGGAGGAGCTGAGCAGATTATATATACAGAGAACCTGTCACCATGTAATCTGCAGGCAGCGTGTTATAGAGCAGGAGGAGCTGAGCAGATTATATATAAAGAGAACCTGTCACCATGTAATCTGCAGGCAGCGTGTTATAGAGCAGGAGGAGCTGAGCAGATTATATATAAAGAGAACCTGTCACCATGTAATCTGCAGGCAGTGTGTTATAGAGCAGGAGGAGCTGAGCCACATTTTTACCTGTTTTCGCATGCGTAGACCGGAGGGACGGATCCGGAAATTGTGGTATTTTAAATTCATTCAATGTAAATTAATGCCAGATCCGGCATTCTGGCAACTGATCCGGAATTTTGGACGGAGATAATACCGCAGCATGCTGCTGTATTTTCTCCGTCCAACACGCAGTTCAGTGACTGAAGACGTCCTGATGCATCCTGGACGGATTTCTCTCCATTCAGAATGCATGGGGATAAAACTGATCAGTTCTATTCCAGTATTGAGCCCCTAGGACGGAACTCAGTACCGGAAAAAAAACCCTAGCGTGAAAGTAGCCTAAAACTTGTAATAGGCCTCATGCACAGGGCCGCAGTTTTGGGCGGCTCGGATGCAGACCCATTCACTTCAATGGGACCGCAAAAGATGCGTACAGCATCCGTTGCTCCGTTCCGTGGTCCGAAAAAAAAATATAACCTGTCCTATTCTTGTCCACGTTTTGCAGACAAGAACAGGCAGTTATATTAATGGCTGTCCGTGCCATTCCGCAAATTTCGAAACGCACACGGATGCCATCCGTGTTTTGAGGATCCGCAGTTTGCGGACTGCAAAACACACAACGGTCGTGTGCATGAGGCCATATACACGTGTAAATCCCTGCTTATTTGGGGCTTTGAGGTCCAGGAGTCGGTCCTATCAGGGAGTTACTTTCTGCCCTCGATCTGCACACAGAAGTAGCCGTCATCGGACTCATTGAGGAACATTTGCTCAGGGATGTGTGACTTGTTTAGGCCTCATGCACACGGCCGTGGTGTGTTCTGTTGTCCGCAAAACACGGATAGCGTCCATGTGCGTTTTCGCAATTTGCGGAACGGCACGGACAGCCTTCAATATAAATGCCTATTCTTATCCACAAAGCGCGGACAAGAATAGGACAGGTTATATTTCTTTGCGGGGCCACGGAACAGAGCAACGGAGTGCTGTCCACATCTTTTGCGGGCCCATTGAAGTGAATGGGTCCACATCCGAGCCGCGAAAGCGGTGGCTCGGATGCGGACCCAAACAACAGCCGTGTGCTTGAGGCCTTAGTCGAATAAAAAGGTCGCAAGTCCCTTCGCACGGCCAATTTTCAACAGTTGGACGGGATTGGGCTGGAGCAGAGGCGTCAGGGGAAGTGCTTGGCCGGAATTTCGGGCTTACAA
Organism: Bufo gargarizans; assembly: GCF_014858855.1. Lineage (NCBI taxonomy): Eukaryota > Metazoa > Chordata > Amphibia > Anura > Bufonidae > Bufo > Bufo gargarizans. Next base: position 21,978,854 of record NC_058084.1, on the reverse strand, counting down.
ATTAACTAATTATACTTCTGGAAAGAGGTGTCAATGCTGGAGTCGTTTTTTGGCAGATGCATATACTTCCACCCGCCTCTTCATAAATGACCAGTCTACCATGGTCTTTATAAATGTGCCTCCTTCACTTCATAACCCAGAATGAGCAGGAATTTAAAGGGGTTGTCCGGGTTCAGAGCTGAACCCGGACATAACCTTATTTTCACCCAGATAGCCCCCCCTGAGCCTAGCATCGGAGTATCTCAGGCTCCGATGCGCTCCCTTGCCCTGCGCTATATCACGCAGGGCACGGGCTCTTTTGTTTTCAATAACACACTGCCGGCGGAAACATCCGCCCGGCAGTGTGTTCAGTGACGTCACCGGCTCTGAGGGGCGGGCTTTAGCTCTGCCCTAGCCGTTTTACTAAGTGACGGTGACGTCACTGGGCTTCCTGGCAGCCCCATGGAGAGCCCCGGCACGTTATCGGATCTCCAAAAAATGCCTTTTCCCTGCGCAATTTAGCGCAGGGCAAAGGAGAGCATCGGAGCATAAACTGCTCCGATGCTCATGTCAGGGGGGCTGCCGGGGTAAAAATGGAGGGATGTCCGGGTTCAGCTCTGTACCAGGACAACCTCTTTGAAGAGCTTTTCCAACATTTTTTAACTGATGACCTCAGGATAGGTCATCAGTATCTGATCAAGAACCCCGACGATCAGCTGTTCGAGAAGGCATCGGCGCTAACAGTAGGGCTTTGTCCTTTGCCTAGGCTGTGTGACGTCACATTCATCGGCCACGTGGCCTAGGAGCAGCTCAGCCCCATTGAAGTGAATGGGGCTGAGCTGCAATATCAAGTACAGCCACTATACAATGTAGGGCGCTGTTCTCGGTGAGCTCAAGAGGGGCCTGGATGTATTTCTGGAGCGTAATAATATTACAGGCTATAGCTACTAGAGAGGGGTCGCTGATCCAGGGAGTTATTCTGATGCCTGATTGGCGTCGGGAAGGAATTTTTTCCCCTAAAGTGAGGAAAATTGGCTTCTACCTCACAGCTTTTTTTTTTGCCTTCCTCTGGATCAACTTGCAGGATAACAAGCTGATCTTTATGGTCAGCCTTAGATACTATGTTACTAGCTGTGAGAAGGCTGCGACGCTCACGGGATCCCTGGTGCCTTCTCAAACTGCTGACCGAATACCGAGGAACTTTCCAGAGGATAGGTCATCAGTTAAAAATTCCCATAAAACCCCTTCAAATGTATTAAAGACACTTACTGAATCTTTTCCCATAAAACTATATTTTAACCTGCTCAGCTCCGCCAACTCTATAACTTGCTGCTTGTAGCGTGCAATGCATTTTCCTGACGGGGGCCCTTTAAGGGGTAAAACTTCAACATGTGAACCCCCTCAAGGTGGATAAACTCTTAGGCCTCCTTCACACGGATTTGGGCCGGATGCATCCCGGGTGCACTGTGGCAAACCCGCGTGAGTAGGTACGCAATTTCAGTCAGTTTTGACTGCGATTGCGTTCCGTTGTTCAGTTTTTATTGCGCATGCATGATAAAAAACTAAATGTGGTACCCAGCCCCGAAGTTCTTCACTGAAGTTTAGTTTTGGGTTCAAGGTTGTGTAGATTTTATTATTTTCCCTTATAACATGGTTATAAGGGAAAATAATAGCAATCTTAATACAGAATGCATAGTAAAATAGGGCTCATGTGATGGACCATGTGATGAGCGCAGTGATGTCACCACAGGTCCTTTTCCTTACAGATCAGCAAAGAAGAAGACAGAAGAGAAGCCGGGCTGCGCGAACAAGCGGATGAGGTGAGTTTAATTATTTTATTTTACTTTTTTTAACCCCTCCAGCCCTATTTTACTAAGCATTCTGTATTCAGAATGCTATTATTTTCCCTTATAACCATATTATAAGGGAAAATAATAATGATCAGGTCTCTATCCCGATCGTCTCCTAGCAACCGTGCGTGAAAATCACAAGTGATGCGTGAAAATCACCGCTCATGTGCACAGCCCCATAGAAATAAATGGATCCGGATTCAGTGCAGGTGCAATGCGTTCACCTCACACATTGCACCCGCGTAGAAATCTCGCCCGTCTGAAAGAGGCCTTAGGATTAGAGTTGAGCGAACACCTGGATGTTCGGGTTCGAGAAGTTCGGCCGAACATCCCGGAAATGTTCGGGTTCGGGATCCGAACCCGATCCGAACTTCGTCCCGAACCCGAACCCCATTGAAGTCAATGGGGACCCGAACTTTTCGGCACTAAAAAGGCTGTAAAACAGCCCAGGAAAGAGCTAGAGGGCTGCAAAAGGCAGCAACATGTAGGTAAATCCCCTGCAAACAAATGTGGATAGGGAAATTAATTAAAATAAAAATTAAATAAATAAAAATTAACCAAAATCAATTGGAGAGAGGTTCCATAGCAGAGAATCTGGCTTCCCGTCACCCACCACTGGAACAGTCCATTCTCAGATATTTAGGCCCCGGCACCCAGGCAGAGGAGAGAGGTCCCGTAACAGAGAATCTGTCTTCATGTCAGCAGAGAATCAGTCTGCATGTCATAGCAGAGAATGAGGCTTCACGTCAGCCACCACTGGAACAGTCCATTGGCATATATTTAGGCCCAGCACCCAGGCAGAGGAGGGAGGTCCCGTAACAGAGAATCTGTCTTCATGTCAGCAGAGAATTAGTCTGCATGTCATAGCAGAGAATGAGGCTTCACGTCAGCCACCACTGCAACAGTCCATTGGCATATATTTAGGCCCAGCACACACACAGGCAGAGGAGAGAGGTCCCGTAACAGAGAATCTGGCTTCATGTCAGCAGAGAATCAGTCTGCATGTCATAGCAGAGAATGAGGCTTCACGTCACCCACCACTGCAACAGTCCATTGGCATATATTTAGGCCTAGCACACAGGCAGAGGAGAGAGGTCCCGTAACAGACAATCTGGCTTCATGACAGCAGAGAATCAGTCTGCATGTCATAGCAGAGAATCAGGCTTCACGTCACCCACCACTGCAACAGTCCATTGGCATATATTTAGGCCTAGCACACAGGCAGAGCAGAGAGGTCCCGTAACAGACAATCTGGCTTCATGACAGCAGAGAATCAGTCTGCATGTCATAGCAGAGAATGAGGCTTCACGTCACCCACCACTGCAACAGTCCATTGGCATATATTTAGGCCTAGCACACAGGCAGAGCAGAGAGGTCCCGTAACAGACAATCTGGCTTCATGTCAGCAGAGAATCAGTCTGCATGTCATAGCAGAGAATGAGGCTTCACGTCACCCACCACTGCAACAGTCCATTGGCATATATTTAGGCCTAGCACACAGGCAGAGCAGAGAGGTCCCGTAACAGACGATCTGGCTTCATGTCAGCAGAGAATCAGTCTGCATGTCATAGCAGAGAATCAGGCTTCACGTCAGCCACCACTGCAACAGTCCATGGTCATAAATTTAGGCCCAGCACCCAGGCAGAGGAGAGAGGTCCCGTAACAGACAATCTGGCTTCATGTCAGCAGAGAATTAGTCTGCATGTCATAGCAGAGAATCAGGCTTCATGTCAGCCACCACTGCAACAGTCCATTGGCATATATTTAGGCCTAGCACACAGGCAGAGGAGAGGTTCATTCAACTTTGGGTAGCATCGCAATATAATGGTAAAATGAAAATAAAAATAGGATTGAATGAGGAAGTGCCCTGGAGTCCAATAATATATGGTTATGGGGAGGTAGTTAATGTCTAATCTGGACAAGGGACGGACAGGTCCTGTGGGATCCATGCCTGGTTCATTTTTATGAACGTCAGCTTGTCCACATTGGCTGTAGACAGGCGGCTGCGTTTGTCTGTAATGACGCCCCCTGCCGTGCTGAATACACGTTCAGACAAAACGCTGGCTGCCGGGCAGGCCAGCACCTCCAAGGCATAAAAGGCTAGCTCTGGCCACGTGGACAATTTAGAGACCCAGAAGTTGAATGGGGCCGAACCATCAGTCAGTACGTGGAGGGGTGTGCACACGTACTGTTCCACCATGTTAGTGAAATGTTGCCTCCTGCTAACACGTTGCGTATCAGGTGGTGGTGCAGTTAGCTGTGGCGTGTTGACAAAAGTTTTCCACATCTCTGCCATGCTAACCCTGCCCTCAGAGGAGCTGGCCGTGACACAGCTGCCTTGGCGACCTCTTGCTCCTCCTCTGCCTTGGCCTTGGGCTTCCACTTGTTCCCCTGTGACATTTGGGAATGCTCTCAGTAGCGCGTCTACCAACGTGCGCTTGTACTCGCGCATCTTCCTATCACGCTCCAGTGCAGGAAGTAAGGTGGGCACATTGTCTTTGTAGCGTGGATCCAGCAGGGTGGCAACCCAGTAGTCCGCACAGGTTAAAATGTGGGCAACTCTGCTGTCGTTGCGCAGGCACTGCAGCATGTAGTCGCTCATGTGTGCCAGGCTGCCCAGGGGTAAGGACAAGCTGTCCTCTGTGGGAGGCGTATCGTCATCGTCCTGCCTTTCC